>NC_070626.1:31517952-31817952 GCF_947347685.1 Pleuronectes platessa
GTGAATGAATGGATCCACAGCGCGCCCCGTCCCGCAGCCTCACCCCCCCCCCCTCCCTCTCCCCCTCCCTCCCTCCCTCCCTCCCTCCCCGTGCATCCTCCTCCCCCGGGCTGTGATCATGTGATGGTGAAGAAGTGGCCCATTAATGAAGATCCTCTCCGGGGGTCTTCTCTGCTCCTGTCACCGCCGTCCAGCCCGCACACGGGACACAGCGACACGGGGACATGGAGGAGGCAGCAGCAGCTTAGCGCAGCTCAGCAGCGGGAAGGAGGAGGACGGGACACCGCGCTGCACCTGCCGGGGACCCGCAGCAGGCAGGCGGGGAGGAGAGGAGCGACCAGCCGCTGCTTCTGCAACTTTTCTACCAACTTGTCGGCGGAGTTGAGGCTCCAGGTCCGCGCGTAAAAGACGGAGCCATGCGTCCCCAGCACCGGGCCAGTGTCCTCCCGTGCGCAAGGCACTTCTGAAGAGTTGGGAGTGTTGCGACAAAGTTTGTAAAAAGTGAGGCGACTCTTTCCCGCAGACTCGACTGGTCCTGACCCGGCTCGGCCCGGTCCGGCTCAGCGGAATAATGCCTCGTCCGGGGAGGAACACGTACAGCGACCAGAAGCCCCCGTACTCCTACATCTCCCTGACGGCCATGGCCATCCAGAGCTGCCCGGAGAAGATGCTCCCCCTCAGTGAGATTTACAAGTTCATCATGGACCGGTTCCCGTACTACCGGGAGAACACGCAGCGCTGGCAGAACTCCCTGCGCCACAACCTCTCCTTCAACGACTGCTTCATCAAGATCCCGCGCCGACCGGACCAGCCCGGGAAGGGCAGCTACTGGGCGCTGCACCCGAGCTGCGGCGACATGTTCGAGAACGGGAGTTTCCTGCGGCGCAGGAAGCGCTTCAAGGTGGGCAGCATGCAGGCCACGGACCCGCTGGCGCCCAGCAAGCCGCAGGACGCGGCCCACTACCTGCAGCAGCAGGCCAAGCTGCGGCTCAGCGCGCTGCACGCCGCCGCGCACCTCCCGCACATGACGGGCGGATACAACCTGAGCTCCGTGTCGCAGCCGTCCAGCTTCAAACACCCGTTCGCCATCGAGAACATCATCGCCAGAGAGTACAAGATGCCGGGCGGGCTGGCGGCCTTCTCCACCGCCGGGTACCCGCTGCACAACCAGCTGACCCCGGCCTGGCCGCACATGTACGGCTCCGGGATGATGGACACCACGGCTCCCATCTCCATGGCCAGCGACTACTCTGCCTACGGCATGCCGCTCAAATCGCTTTGCCACGGCGGACAGACTCTGCCCGCCATCCCGGTGCCCATCAAACCCACGCCCGCCTCGGTGGCGGGGCTGCCCGGGCTGCCCTCACACATCCCGGCTTTCCTCGCGAACTCGCCCCAGTCTCTGAGCCCCACGTCCCCGCACACAGCCACCGGGCAGAGCAGCCCGGCCGCGCCCGGAGAGGCGCTGCCCTCCTCGGCCTCGCTGCAGTCCGTGGTGGCGGTGCACTGACCGGAGCCTGAACTTTTCTCTTTTTATATATTAAATAAAAACACTGAAGGGAAAACGAGAAACTTCTCCAAAGCAGAGTTTTGTCTCCAGGACACGAAGATTTCACTCTGCGTGTTTTTCTGAGAGAAAGTGAAGAATCATCGAAGTTTCAACGTGTTTTCACTTGATGTAAAGAAACAGCAGCTTGACCTCTGACCTCCGACTGACAATAATCATGACAAGCAGAAATAATTAGTAATAATTATAAACAGTTTTCATTTCGATCATTTTCTAGATCTGATTCAAAACAACGTTGAGATTCAGGGTTTTTAGTTTCTTCAGTTTTTTCCTCTGGAGACAAATGATTCGGATCTTTTGTGTTTTTCAGTCTTTTCTCCTCAAACTGAGAGAAAAAGAAGTTAATTTAAAAATGTGTATAAAAAAAAAACAACAACAGACAAATCTTCATCAAAATGCAAACTTGCTTTTATTAAACCAAATAACGATGCAGTTTTTAGTTATTTTAGTTTTTTTTATATGGATATGAACAATCGCAGAGAAGAAGAGATTAGACCTGAATCATATATTTATGTCAGAGGTTCTGCTCAGTGAAACAAACCCACTGCAGACATTTGACCATGAATGCAACGTTGGACTTTCTCATGCACTTTTAAAAAGATGAGCCTGGATGTTTTGAAGCTGAAGCCGTGTCGGTTTAATTCAAGGTTTTTAAAAAGCTGTTGAGTGGAGCCGCTCTGTGTGTGTGTGTGTGTGTATTTGCTGCATGAAGCTCAACGTCAGAAAAAAGAAAAATATTTCAGTGTTTGTAATTTTTTCTGTTCTCTTTTTCTTTCGGGCTGAAATCATAAAGCATGACAAACCGGCGTTTGACTCCCTGAGCTGTGACTGCTCATTCACATCCATTAAAAAAACCTTCTTGAGAAAACACATGTGAAGGAGTCTGTTATTATCACAACATCTGTGCACAGCTGGAGGCTGGTTTCAAATCGAACATGAAATAAATATATATTTGTCAGCGGGTAAAAATCTCCACGTGTTTGATGAAACAGATTTTTCTTATTTTTCTCTTTCAAACATGGTTTTTAAAATGTTAAATCCTCAGAACTGAACAAATCTAATTTCAAATCTGTCGTTCAAACATGAGAAAGATGAATTCAGAATTCAGTCGTCACACGTGTAGTTTTATTTTGTGTTTTAATTCATCTTCACGTGATGATCATTTCATCGTAAATTAACCTGTCGGACGTTAATCTTCATACGTCCGATTTTTAATGATATAAAAAGAGAAAAGCTGTAAACTTTTAACAAGATAATAAATCAGTTCATGTCTGTCAATTACATAATTGATAATTCGCCTCAGCTCAAAGAAAAACACAGTTTGACTTGAGCAGAATTTTTATTTTTATTTTCCACCTGTCGCAGAACAAAGATTCTTCCAAGAACCAAAGCGTCGGCCTCTGAGCATCTGTGACTGTCACACGTTGAACTGACTCCAGATCAGTTTCTAACAACACAGTTTCTTAAACATCACACATCAAGCAGATCTCAGACATGTTATCTTTATTCATTTAAAAGAGACGATGCACATTAACTCAAATATATCCAACACGTAAATTATGTAGTTTGAATCATTTTTCATCTGCAGGTTGACGGTAAAAAAGAAACAATGACATACTGACACATGTATAAAAACATACTCAGACATTTCACATGAATAATCAATAACAAGTCTCTTCAAACCAAAATAAAAAAAATCCTGGATTCAGGTTGGATTGTGATGATTTGTCAAATTAAACACTTGTGATCAACATATCAGCTGATGATCATTTAATGTTTATTCTGGTTTCACACTGGGACCAGTCAGATGTGGGTGGCTGGTTGTCGTTATTACAGCAGGGGACAGAATAAAATTAAATTTGGAACAAAACTCACAAATATCCCTGTAAATGAATCTGTTCAGGAGACGTCAGTTAAACGATATGAACACAAAACTCATGTTGTGATAATTGTGACAGATTTTTTTTGATTTAAAATTTTCATCTTGACTGAAACAAATATAAAAAAGGATGATGGGATTTCATTCTGCGTCTGAACCGATGTGTTCACTGACGTCTGGAGAATAAAGATTGTGACCGAAGCGTCTCTGTAGCTTCTCTAGTAAATGTTTGTGTTTCTCTTTATTTTGTTGATGAAGTCGTCTGAACATTTAGTTTCTGCAGCAGATCTTGAAAAGCATCTTTTCATGAAGCTCCACAGATCAGTTGATCCGGCTGTGAAGCGGATTCATCAGGAAACTGTGACATCATCACATGACCTGTCCCCTGGTCACTCGTCAATAACTGCAGCGCCTTCAGTTTGAGTATTAATCATATTTTGATTCATTGTTGAGCTTCAACTGTAAAAATCCCCAAACTCTGCATTATGTTCTGTAAATGTTCTGCACAATGGTTTAATAATGATTTAATACTAATCTAATCTAATGATGATATAACATCAATCAGAATCTGTGACCATTTTGATTCATTAAAACACTTTAACTTTTCAAGAGACTATCTGCTTTTAAATCTGTAAAATATCCGATCTTTTCACTTTAGAGGAATTGAACATTTAAACACTCAACAACACAAACTGATCACTGATCAGTGTTTTATCCACAGTGGGAGAATGGAAACAATCTGAGTGTGTTCAAGGCTCTGATTGGACGGTTTGATCTGATGTCATTAAAATCTGAAAACTCTGGTTAAGAAGTCGACGTCTCGTACGATGAAAATAAAGAAACAGTTTTTCTCAGAGTCGACTTCATGTTCAGATTGATAAACCTCGGCTCGGCTGCGTCTGTGTCTTTAATATGAAATTCATCAGTTTTATAAACGTTTGCTTCCTGAAGTAGAAAATATAATAAGTGAGTGACTCTGTGAATCTGAGTTTAATTCAAACACAGACAGAAAACTTTGATCAGGTTTAAATTATCACAGGACGACTGCTCGTCTGCAACACCCAAATATTTCCATTATTAATAATCCTTCTCTTCATTAATCTGTTGTTATAGATTAAAATCTGTTCGATCATTCACTGAAGCTAAACACATTTTAATAGATTTCATCTGAACAACTAGAAAATATCCACATTGTTGACATTTTGCTCAGAAATTAAATCAATGAATCAAAGAATAATTTCAGGTAACTGTCGGTGTTTGAAGGACCAATAAGAACTCCTCCTGGGTCACATGACGCAATGCTTTGATTAAAGTTAACGAAGGTTTTATCGTCTCCGACTCTTTTGAACACGTTCATCAGTTTCCGTTCAAGCTGCTGAGTTTGAAGATAAAACAGTAAAGTTGTCGCTCGTCTCCATGTTTGTGATGTTGAACCTAGCGTGTCCTGTTAACCTCAGAGGTTAACATGATGTAATACGCACCTCAACAACAGGGGCAGTGTTGAGGCAGATACTTGCCGTTGTAATGACATCATTGATTTAACGTCACGTCCACGATGACACTGCGACACGTTGATCACGGACGTTAGCATCGACTGACCTCCTCCGGTGTCGCCACGTTTATTATTTGCAGAACCGAAATCTGGAAGTTCTGTCCGGTCAGAGTTCTGTGGTGTGCCCTCTAGTGGAATAACTCAGTACGACAAGTATGTGAACAATTCTTTACATCACTTTTAAAAGCAGACATGTGCTATACAAATATAGTTATTATTATTTTTATTATAAATATCAGGCACCAAGCATCAGGTCATCGACATGAGCACGTAGTCAGGAGACGCTCACAGTGTTTTAGTTGTTTCAACTTTTCTTCCTGTTTTTAAAACACCTGCATTCATGAGATATAATGTTGTGATCAGGTTCGTGGTTAATGTGTGTGTGTGTGAGTGTGTGTGTGTGTGTGTGTGTGTGTGAGAGTGTGAGTGTGAGTGTGTGTGTGTGTGTGTGAGTGTGAGTGTGAGTGTGTGTGTGTCTGTGTGTGTGTGTGTGTGTGTGTGTGTGTGTGTGTGTGTGTGTGTGTGTGTGTGTGTGTGTGAGTGTGTGTGTGTGTGTGTGTGTGTGTGTGTGTGTGTGTGTGTGTGTGTGTGTGTGTGTGTGTGAGTGTGTGTGTGTGTGTGTGTGTGTGTATGTGTGTGTGTGTGTGTTTGTGTGTGTCTGTGTGTGTGTGTGTGTCTGGTGTGTAAACACTGGCCGGTTTGTGGCGGGCGGTGAATTAGCAGCAGGCAGCATCTGAGCGGCCGTGAGGGATTAGCCAGTTAACACCTCCCCGCTGCCAAACGCCTTTGTGCTCCGTCAATGCATATAGGTCTTTGAGTGCGTTGCCGAGAGACGACGACTGTTGCGGTAAAAATGTCAGTTAGTGACACACACACACACACACACACAAACACACACACACCCTCACACACACACACACGTTTAGTGACCACACACGAGTAAAACAAATGAGGTTTAAAGAGGAAAACTCTGCTGCTGTTGACTCAGAGAAGAAAAGAGAAACTCAACAGAAGTAACTCAAATATTTACTGAGCTAAAAGTGATCGAGTGAAAACACACGGAGGATTTTAGGATTCAGATCGAGGTGTCGAGGTGTCGACCTGACGTCTCAGCTCGTTGTTATACATCATAAAATAACAAACTTATCTGAAACATGAATGTCAATGTGACAAGAACTCACTTAAATAACAAACATTTCATTAACTTCAATTTCCACTGCAAACCAGCAGAACCATGGTTCAGTCTGATCCGGACCCAGAACTCCGGTTCTGCTCTGAGGAACCGTTCACACCTGATGTTCCGGTTCACACTGAACTGAAGAGTCTGAAGATCTGAACCCAACCAGGTGTGAACGAGTCCTGAAACACAACCTGAGTTTTCCAGCTGAAACGAGAACAGCAGCTTCAACAAGTCTGTGAGTCAGAGACTGGGAAAGTCCAGAGGCCAGTGGAATGTCTGTGGTAACCATGGCAACAGTGATGGGGTTCAAAACTCCAAGTGTCGGTGTGAACGGAACAGGAGTGACTCCTCAGAAACACCTGCATCCTTTCATTTCAACAGCATATTGTAATCTGACACTGGTCACTGTCTTGTATCTTGCATTTCACTTTTTACTTCACTTTTTATATCTTTTATCTATTATATATATTTTATTTAGGTATTTTTATGTCTAAATAAATGTTACTTTGTATAAATATTAGAAAAAGGGAGTAAATAAGAAGTAAATAGTGAGTAAATATGTATTGTTTCTTTTTATTGCTTTTCTTATGTGTGTTGTATTTATTGTGTTTTTATGTTTTTATGTTTCTATGTTCATTGTATGCACCAATAACCAGAGCAAATTCCTTGTAGGTGTAAACCTACTTGGCAATAAATACTTTCTGATTCTGATTCTGATTCTTCTAAATCAGTTTCATCTCTCTGAGCTTCACTTAGCTTAGCATAATGACTGGAAGCAGTGGGAAACTGTTAGCCTAGCTCCCTCAGGGGATAACAAATAATGCAACTCCTGATTTACACGCGTCTTTTTCCTCAGAAACATAAAAACGTGAAAGTAAGACGCCGTGTTTCCTGTAGCATCTGAGCTTCACCAACAAGAACCCGGTGACTCGTGTCTCTGCCTCGTCTGTTGGTTTCCCTTCGGCGCCGTCAGGCAGATCACCAAGAACACAATCTGTCAGCGAGCGCGGCGGCTGCCAGCGTCTGAATAAATCATCCGTCTCAGCTAGAGGTGAATCTGTTTGATTTCATGTGTGACCCAAATAACAAGGCTTTCCCCTGCGAGACCTAAATGATGCAGTGACGAGGAGGAACCTGAGTTTGTGTCTGAAACAATCCAGAGTTCTGACCTGGTTCAAGAAAACAAACACGTTCATACTAAAACATTTAAAACTGCTTTTTATTCTGAGGCTGAACGTGAATTTGTGATAAAACAAAAACGTTTTTCGCTCAGAAAATATAGGAGCAGAGTTCATTACGTTCAGCTTTAGAGTTTAAAAATAAAGTCCCAGATAAAAAGACAAACAGATCTGTAAATTATAAAAGCTAATAATTTATAGTTCTCTCTCTCTCTCTCTCTCTCTCTCTCTCTCTCTCTCTCTCTCTCTCTCTGTCTCTCTCTCTCTCTCTCTCTCTCTCTCTCTCTCTCTCTATTCTGATGTGTATCTTCTTGTTGGTGGTTTTTCATCCTTTCTTTCTGATCTTTTGTTGAATTACACCTTTATTTATTTGAAGTTTAGTCTCTTTTGTTCTGGTGAAAAAAAGACTTTCAGGAGATTAAAGTCAAGTTTTGTGTCGACACTGAGAAACACAAAGAAACACAAAGAAACACAAAGAAACACGAGTCACAATGTTTCATCTGTTGTTTGGTGACATGTGTCTAGTTTTCTGATCTGGTGTCAGTTCACACCTGAACTAAGCATCGTTCAGGACTTGAAACCAGGTTTGAACAAAGTTTTTCTTCCACCTGTGACTCGACTGTCGCTGCTCCGCTCTTTGTGATTATAATAATAATGTTTTATATATATATATATATGTATATTTAACACTTTTTAGACACAGTAACAAAGTATTTTACATGTTTGAAAATGGATGAAAACATTTACAGACGGATGAAACTGCTGGCGGCGGCTGCAGGCTCCTCCCCCACATGACTAACAATTAGTCCTAGAACGAAGGGGGGGGGGGGGGGGGGGAGGGGGGCTGCTGAGAAAGCACTGCCTGGGAACAGGAGGGGAGGGGGGGGGGGTTGTTCGGGGGAGGGATTTTATTGCCGATGAATTAGAGTCGTTTCATTTTCACACACCCACTAACTAACCTCCCTCCTCCTCCCCCTCCTCCCCCTCCCTGCTCCCTAAATGGTTTGTGGCGGGCAGCTCCACCCTCCCATAGTGCACCTGTGCATGATGATGATGATGATGATGATCATGTGGGGGGGGGGGGGGGGGGGGGGGCCTGCAGCCGTCAGGTGGGTTGACGCTGCTGTAAACCGTCAGTGAACTTGTGAACCCGGAGACAAAAAGTTTATCAGATTCTGTAGATTCAGCAAAAAACATCAGAGACGAGTCGAGGGTGAAAAACTGTAAATATTATCACAATAAAGTTCTATTAAAAGTGTAAATAATACACTATACTGTTAATAATAAGGACTTATAGTGTTCATTATACTATAAAAAGTAGAGTGAATAATAAAATATACTCCATCTATACTCTAAATGTCCTATATATACACATATTTGCTTTCCTTTTTCTGGAGCTTTTATTTTGAAAAGCTGTGAACTTGGGTCTGAAGACTGTCCCTTGTTTAACAGACTCAGAAATAGTCGATATGTCAAACTTATTTATAAATTACACACGTGAACACAAACAATACAAAGTGACAGAATATTGTAGAGTTTGAGGACGACTCACTAATGACAAGGAACATTTCTGAATTATCAACACAAGAAAACACAATATTGTTATAATACAGAATCTATAGACAAAAGTGTATCAATCGAGCTTCAGTAGGTTTCAGTTAAATTAATTTTCTTATGTAATCAAAAAGGGCTGAAGACCAAACAGAAATACTTGTACTTATATCTGGGCCTGTATCTGTAGACACTGTTGATCACATGACCAGAGAAACCTGAGTTTGTTCTGAACCTTTCAACTGTGACTGTTTGAATTTAAACTGTCTAATGACTGAGGTCAGATATCTGATGTTCTTCATGGAGATGTTTCTCTGGACTCGGTGCACGCCGCCCTCGGGCCTCACGCTGCAGGTTCCAGTTGTTTGCTTGTAAAACAGCCTCTCTTGTATTTGGAGAATGTGTCAGGTGATAACAGACTCTGTCAGCTTTAATAACCGCTCTGAGCTTTCGCCTCCAGCTTTAGTTTTGTCCGTGCTGAGTTAAATTTACGGCCCCGTTCAGGAATCTTATCTTCACCGGTGACCATAAACTAACACCCAGCCACGACACTTCAAAGCTGCTGCGAGAGCAGAGGTGTCAGAAACCAGCCCAGAGCCGAGAGGGGAGAAACCAGCAGATTGATGAGGTGTCCCAGATGATTGTTGGGAGGAAAGAAACATCTAGTGAAAGAAAAGAGCCGGAGCTCCACGTTCCTGCAGCTGCGAGGAAAAGGCCACGTCGGGCCTGAGGCGGTTTGGAGGAGTTGTAACAGGAAAAGCAGCTTCCACATGAAGAGAGGAGGTCCAGCAGCTTCCACATGAAGAGAGGAGGTCCAGCAGCTTCCACATGAAGAGAGGAGGTCCATCAGCCTCCACATGAAGAGAGGAGGTCCATCAGCTTCCACATGAAGAGAGGAGGTCCAGCAGCTTCCACATGAAGAGAGGAGGTCCAGCAGCTTCCACATGAAGAGAGGAGGTCCATCAGCTTCCACATGAAGAGAGGAGGTCCATCATCTTCAACATGAAGAGAGGAGGTCCATCAGCTTCCACATGCAGAGAGGAGGTCCAGCAGCTTCCACATGAAGAGAGGAGGTCCATCATCTTCAACATGAAGAGAGGAGGTCCATCAGCTTCCACATGAAGAGAGGAGGTCCAGCAGCTTCCACATGAAGAGAGGAGGTCCATCAGCTTCCACATGAAGAGAGGAGGTCCATCAGCTTCCACATGAAGAGAGGAGGTCCAGCAGCTTCCACATGAAGAGAGGAGGTCCATCAGCTTCCACATGAAGAGAGGAGGTCCAGCAGCTTCCACATAAAGAGAGGAGGTCCAGCAGCTTCCACATGAAGAGAGGAGGTCCAGCAGCTTCCACATGAAGAGAGGAGGTCCAGCAGCTTCCACATGAAGAGAGGAGGTCCATCAGCTTCCACATGAAGAGAGGAGGTCCAGCAGCTTCCACATGAAGAGAGGAGGTCCAGCAGCTTCCACATGAAGAGAGGAGGTCCATCAGCTTCCACATGAAGAGAGGAGGTCCATCAGCTTCCACATGAAGAGAGGAGGTCCAGCAGCTTCCACATGAAGAGAGGAGGTCCATCAGCTTCCACATGAAGAGAGGAGGTCCATCAGCTTCCACATGAAGAGAGGAGGTCCAGCAGCCTCCACATGAAGAGAGGAGGTCCATCAGCCTCCACATGAAGAGAGGAGGTCCAGCAGCTTCCACATGAAGAGAGGAGGTCCATCAGCCTCCACATGAAGAGAGGAGGTCCATCAGCCTCCACATGAAGAGAGGAGGTCCAGCAGCTTGCATATGAAGAGAGGAGGTCCAGCAGCTTCCACATGAAGAGAGGAGGTCCATCAGCTTCCACATGAAGAGAGGAGGTCCATCAGCTTCCACATGAAGAGAGGAGGTCCAGCAGCTTCCACATGAAGAGAGGAGGTCCAGCAGCTTCCACATGAAGAGAGGAGGTCCAGCAGCTTCCACATGAAGAGAGGAGGTCCATCAGCTTCCACATGAAGAGAGGAGGTCCATCAGCTTCCACATGCAGAGAGGAGGTCCATCAGCTTCCACATGAAGAGAGGAGGTCCATCAGCTTCCACATGAAGAGAGGAGGTCCAGCAGCTTCCACATGAAGAGAGGAGGTCCAGCAGCTTTCACATGAAGAGAGGAGGTCCAGCAGCTTCCACATGAAGAGAGGAGGTCCAGCAGCTTCCACATGAAGAGAGGAGGTCCAGCAGCTTCCACATGAAGAGAGGAGGTCCAGCAGCTTCCACATGAAGAGAGGAGGTCCATCAGCTTCCACATGAAGAGAGGAGGTCCATCAGCTTCCACATGAAGAGAGGAGGTCCAGCAGCTTCCACATGAAGAGAGGAGGTCCAGCAGCTTCCACATGAAGAGAGGAGGTCCATCAGCTTCCACATGAAGAGAGGAGGTCCATCAGCTTCCACATGAAGAGAGGAGGTCCAGCAGCTTCCACATGAAGAGAGGAGGTCCATCAGCTTCCACATGAAGAGAGGAGGTCCATCAGCTTCCACATGAAGAGAGGAGGTCCAGCAGCCTCCACATGAAGAGAGGAGGTCCATCAGCCTCCACATGAAGAGAGGAGGTCCAGCAGCTTCCACATGAAGAGAGGAGGTCCATCAGCCTCCACATGAAGAGAGGAGGTCCATCAGCCTCCACATGAAGAGAGGAGGTCCAGCAGCTTCCACATGAAGAGAGGAGGTCCATCAGCTTCCACATGAAGAGAGGAGGTCCATCAGCTTCCACATGAAGAGAGGAGGTCCAGCAGCTTCCACATGAAGAGAGGAGGTCCATCAGCTTCCAGATGAAGAGAGGAGGTCCATCATCTTCCACATGAAGAGAGGAGGTCCAGCAGCTTCCAGATGAAGAGAGGAGGTCCATCAGCTTCCACATGAAGAGAGGAGGTCCATCAGCTTCCAGATGAAGAGAGGAGGTCCATCAGCTTCCACATGAAGAGAGGAGGTCCAGCAGCTTCCACATGAAGAGATGAGGTCCAGCAGCTTCAACATGAAGAGAGGAGGGTCCATCAGCCTCCACATGAAGAGTGGAGGTCCAGCAGCTTCCACATGAAGAGAGGAGGGTCCATCAGCTTCCACATGAAGAGAGGAGGTCCAGCAGCTTCCACATGAAGAGAGGAGGGTCCATCAGCCTCCACATGAAGAGTGGAGGTCCATCAGCTTCCACATGAAGAGAGGAGGTCCATCAGCTTCCACATGAAGAGAGGAGGTCCAGCAGCTTCCACATGAAGAGATGAGGTCCAGCAGCTTCAACATGAAGAGAGGAGGTCCATCAGCTTCCACATGAATAGTGGAGGTCCAGCAGCTTCCACATGAAGAGAGGAGGTCCAGCAGCTTCCACATGAAGAGAGGAGGTCCATCAGCCTCCAGCAGGAACCGTCAGCAGGTACTGACCCAGATCATCACCAAGATCTGACTGGTTCTCTGAAGTCAGTGTTTCTCATGTGAAGCAGCAGCACCAGGTTGTCGGGTCCGACTCGTTCACACCAACAGGAACACTTGGGGAACATCCAGGCGAGGGGCGGAGCCTGTAGAGCAGCAGGAGGCGGAGCCTGTAGAGCAGCAGGAGGCGGGACATGACGTATAAACTCTGCTGTGGACAGATCAGTGTTGTTGTTTACAGCTCGTCCACACCGGGGTCGGCCCTCATCACCAGAAGATCTGGAACCTCCTCATGTTTCCAGGTGGACGTCTTCCTCTTCTACGTGTCCGGCTCCTCTTCTTCATCCTGAGATCTTTGTGTTCTTCCAGTTTCACGTCACGTGTTAGAAACCTCATCAACACTTCGACCCTCTGATACTCTTTATTTTGAATTAAAAATTTGAAAACTGAAAATTAGATTGATCTCTTTCAAATGAACAAAACAACTATAAAACCTTCAAACTGTTTAACTTCAATAAACATTTAAACGTCTCCTGGTTTAAAAGAAACTGTTAATAAGACACTTCCTGTTTCTGTCTCTTCTTCATGTTTTATTGATGACAGTAAAAAACTGCAGCTTCTTTCACAGCGTTTCATCATCTGCTGAATTTTTTTCTCTGCTGTAAATAAATAACAAATGTGTGGTTTGACAGCGGGGGGGCGCTCTGTGCACCTGTGTGTCGCCGGCATCATCATCATCATCTTCATCTTCTTCTTCTTCTTCTTCTTCTCTGCTCCTTGTTCCCTCTCCACACACTCGTCTGTGAAGAGGAGGCTGTTGGTTAATTAACGTTCAGACGCTGCCTCACGTCTCCTGAAGTCTCTAATTAACGCTCGCTAACGACAGCGAGGAGCTGGTGATTAATTGCAGCTCAACACGAGGACGCCGGACGTCAGCTGATGGTTCAGTTGAATTGTTTTGATATTTTCGACCTGAATCTCGTCTCGCTCGGTTTCATTCGACCGAAACTAAAACGTGTCGCTGTCAGAACAGGGATGACAAAATGTTTCTCATCTGGTTTGTGTTCATCCTACCTGGTTCATCTGCACTGAAGGTTTTATAGTCGTTATAGTTTCATCAACCAAAAAGGTATTTTCTTTAAACTGTTCACGTGTGTGGTTTCTATGCAAGTTTGAATGATTCACTGAATTCCTGTGGACCAGAAACAGTTCAGATACCTGATGTGAAGCTGAGAGGATGAACGTATATGTGAGGTGTGTGTTCTACACACACAGACTGACCTGTGGAATGAGTCTGTTTGTTTTTCACTCTGAGTCAGAGTCAAACAAACTTTCACTCTTCAACTTTAAATCTCTTCTCTGTCGTCCCCCTGTCACCTCTCGTGTTTCACACCTCAAACCAAACAACTGGAACTGAAGCGATTCAACATCCAATCAGATCACAGCCAGACGCATCAGTCAATCCAGTTTCTGGCAGAACCAATCAGCAGCGTCTCTGTCGACTTTGAAGTTCGATTACTCATGGCTGCTTTGATGTTTGTTTTTGAGAAACTTGCGGGTCGACAGGTCGGAGTTCCCTCGCAGGCCAGCGATCAATTTACCTGTCATGTGACGAAGCTGCTCCTCATCCTCAACATCCATCTGTCCGATCTTTTACAGAGAAAGATGAAACATCGAGGATTCGCATTGTTTTCTTCAAGATGTTAAAAAAAGCCAGTTAAAGTTTTTATTCTAATCAAAGTTTAAGTTTGAAGTTGATTAGTCATGTTGTGTTCTCTTGTCCTCTCTTGATCCTTCAGAGTTATTCTTGTCATTAGTGAATCGTTCCTCAAACACTCGTCGTTTTTCCAAATATATAAAATTCTCCTGACCTCCATCGCCAGGTATCCAGGCGCTGCTGGTTTGAGGTGGGATGGTGGTGATGGTGTTTTTTCGGGTGGGGGGGGGGGGGGGGGGGTGCAGTTGTTAAGGAGGAGCTCCGACCTCCTTTCTTCTCTCCGCACTTTGTTTTGTTTTTTACGAGCCTCATCCTGCACCTGGAGTCTTTTCATCCGGCGGAGAGGACGATCACATCCTCAGCTACACGGAGAAGATTAGACCCAATTCAGGCTCTTGTCTCTGTGCTGAGGCCGAGCCGGGACGAGGGGAGGGAGGGAGGGAGGGAGGGAGGGAGGAAGATGTGAAAGGAGGCTGAAAGGCAGAGCGGAGAGGGAAAAGAAAGAGGGAGGAGAGAGAACAGAGCCCATTGTGTTTCGGATCCACCACTGATTCCTCTTAATGCACTCGTCAGACTCTTTTCTTTGTGTCCGTTTGCATTCGAATGGTCTGAGTGTAGCTTTTTAATGACACCGTCTTTTTGAAGGTGTCATTGAAACAAGAGCTTTGAACACTCGAACATCTCCAACCTGCTCTGGATGATGTTTGTTCTACTGATCAACTTCTGCTGACAAGAGACAGAAACAACAGAAGTTCACATTTACAATCTGATGGTCCATTTGAGGTGTGAGGCTAAAGGTGGATTCCGGACTTTAAGCAACTTTTATGATGCCACCTGAAATAGACAAACATCAAATGCCAAAACCATTTTTTGGTTTATAAGGCATAAACTGGGCTTCAGCTAAACCTGCGTCCTCACCACTCTGGAGTTTAAGAGTCGCTTAAACCGAGAATGTCCGAACTATCAGCTGACTTTGTCTTTCACCTATGAAGAGCACAGCAGGAGATTCTCCTTATAGATGAACAACAACTGAAAAACCTCCAGAGCGTTAGAAAGTGTTAGAAACCTCATCAACACGTCCGCTCTCCACTGGGACGTTTCCAGACATCAGGGGGAAGCAGGAAAAGTTCAGAGACACTGACTCAGACATTTGTTCCATTTGTATGAGCCAGAACCGAAGATAAGAACATTAATATAAAAACTGTATTCAGTTTAAAGTATATTTAGAGCCAAATGACATGTAATGTATATTTAACTTAAATAAACATGTTTAAATAAGTGAGCGCGCTCAAACAGATTAACATAGCAGAATCAAGTTATAAATAAAACCGAACCAATCTTGATCTGTATTTTCCTTCTTTATTCTCCAGAGTTTTTGACTCAATGTCTGCAGACACTGGTTTGGACTTTAATGTTCTCAGGTACAGAACCTCCAGAACGTTTCAGGAGATTATCTGGAGTTCAGTTCATGGAGGCAGCTGAAGTGAAAGTTGGACGTGAGATGAGTTGAAACAAGAGAACGAGTCTCAGTCGCTCACTTGTTCCATTAGAAGCTGTTTCAGTGACGTTGGTCCGTTTTGTGTTCTGTGGAGGAACTGTTGAATGTGGGGGAATGATCTCAGTGGCCCCTCAGCTCTGAAGTTCAGTTCACTTCTCTTTACACTCTCCACACTTTAAATCAGTAAAACTAACAGAGCTCTTCCAGCCGTATTTGCTCGCACTCATTCAGCTCGACACAAAACACGGTTCAATCACTTTCTTCCACAAGTGGAGCTCACGTTTTGTTTCGACAAAATAAACTACCGGAGCTGTCTTTTCTTTCTTTTAGCCTCCTCGCGGCTTTTATTTCACGGCTGCCCCGACTCTCAATGGGAGTGTCAGGGCTGAAGAATGCCTCGCCCTCCTCCTCCTCCTGCTCCGCTGGCCGGGATTCAGCCAGCGTCCAGCCGGCTGACAGCTTCCCCACCACATCGCCTGGCGACTGAAGGGACCACACACGCTCCATGTTCTCCATGCCGGGGTAATTCTTCTTCTTGGCTTTTGGGGAGGGTGAGACTATTCGCAGCCGCAGGTCTTTTCTCTCCGGCAGCTTTTTACCCTCAAGGACTTCCAAACAAATTTCAAGCGTGAGTGTAAAAGCTGTCGAGTGTTGTTGGACAATGTCAATGTCCCCTTTTTGTCTTTCAGGTCGAAACTACCCAACACTCGTATCTGTGTGTGCGGAGGCCACAGCTCAGTGAGTGTTCTCATTGTTCATTCACCGTCCACAGGGAACCGTTTGTGACCGGTCAGGAGACCCAAGAACCAAACCTGTGGGTTTTACCAACTGAAGTGCAAATAATGCTCCATACATTTAAATGATATAATGAAACGAACGGTGACTGATCCCATCACACGCTGGTTTCTTATTCAGGTCGAAGGGAGAACACACCTGCAAACGTGACATCACTTCCTGTGTCAGTCAGACACATCAGCAGCTAAAAGAACAAAACCTCTTTTTAAAGTGTAACTGTGAGTTAGCTGCATAAACACAGAAATATGTTCCTGTTGACAACAGAGAATTACAAAGGAAATTTCTAAATAAGATCTTATCTGCCTGTTTATTCAAGTTTTATTAACAACGGATGTATTGCATGTCCAAATTCAGCACTGCACCTCCCATGACCAATAACAATACACAAGATAAACAGTTCCCCCCCCGGCCCCGCCCCCTTATTTTTCATGAGGTAAAGTAAGGACGTTCCCTCTGGGATTATTTCAGCTGGAGCATTAAACTCATAAATACACAATGTAGTTTCTATCATTCACGTACTTTTCAGTTTCAGACGTCAGAGTCTGTGTCGATGAAGATCAGATTGATTTCCCTGAATTTACCTCGGCCTGACTCACTCCTGCTCGGAGACATTCTGGGGACGGACTGATTGATGGGACGGAGATCTTATTATGTTTTATATTCTCCTCCTTTTCCTTCCAAACATGACAGACTGTGGGGAATCTGACAGCCGGACGAGTGACGGAGGTGAAATAAATGGGCTCGGCTGCTGCCTCACAATCATTCTTAAAAGTTAAACAGCCATAAAAGGCTGCGGGAACTCTGACCTTCACAATCTAACCGAGCAGGAAAAGCCAATGATGTGTACAAGGCCCCGCTCGGCCTCGGCAGATTATGATAAAATATGTCTCGGCGTCACAAAAAGATAACTGTACGTCTCCCTGTGACAGATACGGGCTCGCTATTTTAATAACAGCCCAATTTCTGTGGCACTAAAATGTTTTACTGTCGGCTGTAAAGCATGCAGCGTGTGACACGGGGAAGCACGGGTCGCCGCTGAACGCCTCAAAGTAAGATGGACCACGTGGAGCTGCAGGATTCAGACCAGACGCTCCAGAGGTAAGTGCCATGACATCAAAACATGTAGAGCTCCACCTCAGACAGACACTTTTCACCGGGAACCTTTTCTTTAAAGGAAATGTCGACTCCGTGATCTTAGAAAAATGATGTTTTCAATCATCTGTAATTATCACACAGCTTGATTTGAAGGAAAATAACAAAATCCTTGACTGACGCAGAAAATCAAATAAAAATTCAAAGACCAGAACAAAGACGCTCAAAGTGTTTTTCTTTATTTGTTCATCTGAAAACAATCGACAGTTCAGATCAGGTTTCATTTCTCTGTTCAGCCTCTTTTTGTTTTCACCGTCCAAACCACAGACTGTAAATAAAGATGGACGACATGACAACTTCCACAAGTGGAGCATCTTTCTTCCCCCCTGGTGGTCGACTGCAGTATAGGTCATTAACACCGCCTCCTCCATGTTCGCAGATGGGACATGGACCAGAAAAGCGATAAATAAATGTTTGTCAAATATCGTTTCTGTAAATTCAGGATGTTCTTCTCACTCTTATGTTTGTTCAAATGTTCATGTTTCTGACAAGATTGGTTTTAATTAGTTGATATAAATATAGGCTGTGATGTGGTCCATGTCTCATTTGTTAACATGGAGGAGGCAGAGTCTATGACCTATACTGAAGCCAGCCATCGGGGGGGGGGGGGGGGGGATCCGGCACCCTGACTTAGTCTTTGGCTTCAGATTTAAGCTGTTTCTTAAATGTGAGTTGGTAAATTGAAATTAAGCTTCACCGTCACTCCACTTACCGTTGCTCCACAGCGCCCCCTGTCTGCCTGCTGTCACACACTCGTCTGGGTCTCGTGGGACGTCCCATCTCTGCTGCTCCCGTCTCTGTTTAACCTGGACACTGCTGCCGTCTCAGTGTTTTTTCACGTTCCACAGTCGCTTCCCTCTTTGTGCTCATTAAATATTTAATGGGGGGGTTTAAGCGTTTTCTGGGATTAGGCTGCAGCCTCCAGGGAGAAGCTGCATTGTTTCTCTGCTCGGCTGCAGGTTTACAGTCTGTCTGTTTAATCTGCACTTTACATCTTCTGTTCCTCACTCACGAGACGGTTTCCTCTGAAAGCTGCTGAGGGACACATTGTGTTAACTACATGCATGTAGGGTTAGGGTGTATATATATATATATATATATATATATATATATATATATATATATACATATGTAACTTTTCTCACCCTAACCCTTGGTTTAAGATTTATTATTTTTACTTCATTCCACTCATTGTAAAGGCAACACTGAAATAAATAGTAAAATGACTAAATACACAATAAAAACCATAAAAATATAAACTCGTTGATTGAATCTGTCAATCACTGGTTTGAACTTTTATTTAGCATTATTAGTAAAGCCCGCAAGACTTTAAATATTAACTTTATTTGTATAGCACTTATCTAAACAAGGTTACAAATAGACAAGAAGGCTCCTTGAGGAAATTCTGGAGACGCCTACGTTGGTTAATGGGTTCTCTGGTTGGTTCATAGCTTCTCTAGTTGGTTCTCTGGTTGGTTCGTGGGTTATCTGGTTGGTTCTTGGGTTCTCTGGTTGGTTCTTAGCTTCTCTAGTTGGTTCTCTGGTACGCTGGTTGGTTCTTGGGTTCTCTGGTTGGTTCTTGGGTTCTCTGGTTGGTTCATAGCTTCTCTAGTTGGTTCTCTGGTTGGTTCGTGGGTTCTCTGATTGGTTCTTGGGTTCTCAGGTTGGTTCTTGAATGCTGTAGATGTGTAGACTTACCCTAACCCACTGTGAAAGTAAAGAGAGCAGAGTTCTCAGCGTAAATGTGGATAAAGTCACAGAAGCTGCCGGCAGCGATGAAATCTTGGCCGGTCTGTGATTGGTGGACCCGGTGGTGAAGTGATTTTCTCTCAGAGATCTGAAGTGCTGCCATGGCCTCTGGGCTGGCAGGTTTTGGTGTTTGCATGTGTGGACTTGAACCTAGTTAAACAGAGTGGTTCACATGTGACTGGCAGTCCTGCTGTCTTTGTTGTGGCAGAACTCTAAAAACTGACACCCCGGGGGTCTCGGGGGCCGGGGGCCGTTAGTATTGGGGGACTGCGGGGCCACGCCTTCCAGCCGCCATATGCTCGGGATACCAAGTCAAACACGGGACTCTTTTCTTGGCTCATTAAGATGTTGGACATTTGGCAGGAGACAGCGCTCTGTTGTCCTGACCTATTTTCCAGAGAGGAGGCTTCTCAGCGAACGTCTCACTTCCACACTGTGACTGAACAGAGCGACAGACGCTGACTCTGCATTATTCACCCTCCTCCACATCAGGGACCAATCACATGCCGACGGACCACTGACGGACAGCAGCTCCTCAGATGATCCGATAACCTGAAGGTCCTTCTCACATCTGTGGATGTTGATTAATGGTTTGTTGATTTAGTTTTTCACGAGATCCACTGATGGTGACAAGTTAAAGGAAAAACCATCCAGACATAATGAAACAGTGTGAAGCTGTGATTCTGATTCTGGTTCATCCGTCTGCACGAAGATAAAATAAAAGTCATTGATTCCCTGAAGGGGAAGTGGATTTGACACAACAGCACAAAAAAGCAGCGGTGAACAGGGAAACAGAAACAAACACAGAATCCAAAATCAATAAGATCAAAATTTGAAATAATTTATGCAAAGATTAATTATAAATTTGAAAGATCTATAATCTATCATATTCACAATGTATTAAAACATATTTTTCTTTTGGACTCAATAAATCTTGACAAAGTTTCAGTCTCTAGTAAATGTGACATGTTTGTATTTTATTTTTATTTATTACAGCCTCAGTCTGTTTTAACTCAGTCTTTAATTTCCACATCTTCTCTTGAACAAACATTTCTTTAAAATCAATAAAAACATGAAGAAAAGAAGAAAAACCAACAGGAGTGAATCAAAGCGAGTTTATCTGAGGTATTATTATTATTATTATTATTATTAATAATACGTCCTCCTCCTCTTATTGTCCCGGCAGAGCAGCGTCTCCTTTTATTACCCTGCAGGGTCATTTACAACCCGTCCCATCTATTCATTGGTTGAGGAGATAATCCTGTGATAAATCCTGCGCCGTGCCCTTCACAGTTGTCATAGCAAGACCATAAACAGCATTTATAACAATCTGAAGTGGGCGGGGGGGGGGGGGGGGGCTCCTCTGCTTAGCATGCAGAACAGATTAAGATGGGACGGGTCTGCCGAGAGCCGCCGCTCCATCCGTGACAGACAGACGGACTCATGGGAAATGTTCCATCGCCCACCCGTTTACTCTCGATGGGAAATGACGGCTCACTCAGGGGAAGGAGACGCAAGGAACTGATTTATCACCAAAAACAAGTTCAATGCTTTTGTCAAAGGATAAAAAAATATGAATGTTATATGATGCAACACACAGTCATCGTAAAAATGTTTTAGAATTTTCTTTAAAATCTATTTTTGAGCATCTTCCTCAGGACATTATAGTATGGTATATTATATTTCCATTTATTTATTGTTTTACTGTCTCATTATTCATTTTATACTTTACGAACCACTCTTCCCAGAATTATTAGACAAGAGGTAAAGTGTTGATGAACTGAAGTGACTGTGATCAGCTCCTGTTTGCTGTGAACCCAGTGATCATGTGATGGTCTTTGAAATGTAAGAAAATATCATCTTTATAGTGAAATGTGTTTTATTTTGACCAAGTCTAAAGAGAACGAACAGTGATGCATTCAAAAATCTTCTTTTATCATCAAATATGAATAGAAAATTAATTGTTTTACTTGGTGGGAAAAAAAAGACTCAGTTAATCAATTCAATCAAATTTACTTGTGTAAAATTCACAAATCACAATTCGCCTCAAAGGCAATTAGAAGATTCATCTAACGATCAAAACAGCTGCTTTCTCCTGGGATTTGGCTCAAATTTATTAACATATAACCACAAAATAAATCTGTTTACTGTTTTTAATTTCATCTTTAAAAAAAAGCGGAATAGAAAAAGGCCCCTCATCACTGTTACCCCCCCCCCCACCCCCTCACCCGCCGCCGGTGTTTTGACAAGCGGAGCCGTCGTGGTGTGACAGCATTTATCCGGCGGCGTCCAGGCTAAACACTGCCGGAGGACTCCTCACAGGTACACAATTAATCTTAATTAAAGCTGAGTGTGACAAACAACACCACAGAGACACACACAACCATCCCCCGCCCCCCCACGCCCTGCCTTCAGTCTGAATGAAAGCTGCAGCGTCATCATCATATTTTGTTTCTTGCGTCTCTTTATGGTTAAAAAAAGAAAGTTTGAAAATCTGTGAGTGGACGCGTCTTGTCCCAGTGCACCCTGGGAGCCGGAGTTAACATCGAAGCTTTATAGCCACAGACTGAGGACGGAACATGAGAGGTTTTCATTTGGTCATAAAAGACACACACAGACATTAGTTTTTATTTCTGCTCGTTTTGTTCTTGAAAGACGACTCTGGCTTTAGACGCGTCTGATTGGTCACAAGTTTTCAGCTAGAGTTTAACCTGAAGTTCAAACATGATGAACAAGATACAGAAGATGTTTCCTTTGTCATCAGCTAATATGAATTAATATAAATGCCCCAAATAATGAATAAATGAATAAGCACTGTTTAACCTTTCTATGTTGAAACAGTTGTTTGATCAAAATGAGTTTGATGTTTCCTCTTTCATTCTCATCCTGAGAGTCACAGCTTCAATCACCAGAATCAGCTCCAGCGAGTTGAAGAGTGGAGCTGAACTGAGATCAGTTAAAAACACTCAGAAGTTATAAAGAAACTGAGTTTATCTCCAATATTCAGCAGGAAACTTTGAAAACATGGTAGAATTCAGGTTCAGGAAGCAGAGGATTGTGGGTAATATCCAGGGTTCAGTTGTGCTTCAGTTCAGTCGGACCACGTCATCGCTTGGACACAGAATTAAATACCAAGTGTGGCTGCAGGGGGCGCTGCTGCTCAGTAAAACTCTCATCGTGTTGCTTTAAACTGCAGTAATGATGTTTCATCTTCCTCATCTTCGTCTCTGCTCACGTGATCCTCCTCCTCCTCCTCCTCCGTCCAGCAGTCACGATGAATCCTCACTTGATATTTGCAGAGGGTGTTTCCTGCTGACGACTCTGTAAAGAAAACAAAGGACGAAAAAGCAATTAAGAGCCGTAATAAAAGCCCAAGCACCATAACATGCTACATTAAATATCTGTTGAGCTCCATAAATTAACAGCAAGCAGCTTCTCAAGCAGTTTGTCTTATTGAGGTTGTTGACTGGAGGAACAAAGTTTCACTGCTGGGTTTGTGTTGACCTGTACGGAGGACCACTGCTGCCAAAGAGACGGAGAGACAAAAGGAGAAAAGAGTTATCTTCATTCATTCATTATGACGTCTTCTAATTGTGAGTAATCTTCTAGCACAATGTAGTTCTCAGTGGGTTCAGTGATTTTTTTGATTTATAAATCATGAAGCAGACTGCCTCATTATCATATTGACATATAACTGAAGATATTGTATAGATCACTCAAATATTTATATCATGTATTTTATGTATTTTAGTAGTTTATGTAGATGAACATACACAATTTAGGTTTTCAATAAATATATAAAAATAGGACTCGTTTCCTTCAACCAGGACTGTGGAGTTCCACAAGGCTCCGTCCTCGGGCCTCTTCTGTTCGACCCTGAAGCTCCACGAGCACAGACTGGAGAGAAAAGTGTAACTACACAGGTTTGATGAAATAACACTTCATACAGAAGTGTGTGAAAACTTACAAGTACACAATCCTCTACTTTTTTTAAAGTAAGGATACTACACTGTAAAAATACAGGTCTGTTTAAGATCTGATCGAATCTTGAGAAAGCGTCTTTGTTTCCGAACATTAATCCATTAAAGTTCATAAAAAAACGAGGACAAGACGGCTCAACAATGATCTCACTTCTCTGCAGGTTGAAAAAAGTGTTTACGCACTTTATGTGTTTTATTTATTTGTGTGTTTCTCTTCCTGCTCGGCTCCTTCACATTACGAGCGTTGTGATTTAAAAGTTTGTGTCGTGGTGTTGATGTGTTTGTTTTCAGGTCCCGGTGGAGGAGTGGCGAGGAGATGGAGGGGGGGGAGTGTGTGTGTGTGTGTGTTGGGGGTGTGTATTGTTTAGTTTTGTTTGTCGGGACTCCTCCTCCAGGGAGTGATGGAGGCAGCAGACTGTGGAGGGACGAACACGGCAGCTTTAAATCTGATTCATCTTCATTGTTCCCAGAGCTCAAACACACACTCACACACACACACACACACACACACACACACACACACACACACACACACACACACACACACACACACACACACACACACACACACACTTAAGTAACTTGAGGAAATGTACTTAGTTCTACTCCATCTCTGTGCAGTTTGAGGTACTTTTACTTTACTACTTTAAGTATTTCTACAGTGTTTTCTGCACGGTTAGTTCAGGTGGGGGGGGGGGGGGGCAGAGGCAGGATTTCACGTATTCATTCTGAGATCAAGTTATGTGTCTGCAGAGTTTTTAGGGATCCGTCCGGAGCCTCGACTCGGAGACATGTGTCTTCACGCATCGTTCACAGATTATTCAGAGTTTAATCTGGAAGCAGTTTAAATTGTCATAATTTGCATTAATAGGAATTTTACTCTTGAAACTTTCAAAGATATTTCTGTTGATGCCATTTAAACCCTGAGAAAAGACATTAAAATAAAAAGATGTAAAATCCTGCATGAGATAAACAACATGGACCCACAGATTTAAAAAATATAAACCATGAATCATGTTTAATAAAACTCAGTGAGTCTAATAACTGAACCTGAAACTGAGACAGAAAAGTGTCCTCATGATGAAATCTGTTATTTCTCTTACAGAGGTTAAATAAAACTATAAACAGACTCATAAAAGTAACTGAATAGTTTTAATTATCAAAGCAGTCGGGGCTCATTCACATTAATTACCACAAAAAAAATCCCTTAATTAATAGAAGCTCCATAAAGAAATCCCTTATAAACGTTTTGATATTCCGCCTTAGCTGTTTAATAAAGAATTCATCTGGATTTAATGAAGAAATTAAGACAGTTAGCGCATTAGAGCAGCCGTGTTTTGGTTCATTCAGGGGCCATGTGGGCGATGAAGAGAGTCCCGTCAGAATAAGAGCACAGATCTGGAGGAAGTCAAGGAAAGAGCAGCACATTAGAGAGGAGCCGCTGAGAGTCGAGTGTGAACTCACTTTGTCTCTGAGCTGCAAACAGCAGCCAGCGTGGCGCCAATTAGCACGGAGCACGCCAACACACGCCCCCCCGCAGCTTCTGATTAAAGCGCATATTGATGGTATAAATTACGTCTTGTTACAATAGATAGGCGAGCATCTATATGTAAATGTTTAATTAACCCGTGGCTGAATCGCCGCACCGGTCCAGAGTGGAGGTTATTAATCTGATGATGGCGGCCATAACGCCGGGCCAGCGCCGCCACAACGAGCCGTCTGGCCGCTGCCGCAGATTCATCAGAGACGGCGCCTCGTCTCCTAAAGTGCTGTTTGTTCTCAGGGATGAAGCCGCGCTGCTCGGCCTCAGACAGGATGTGATGCACAGACGTTTACCTGCTGGCTCCCTGCAGAGGTCACGGGACCAAGCTGAGAGGTCACCATGTGTTCAATCACACGGGAAGTTAATGAGCAAAGGTTAAGATCTTCTTCTAATATTTATAAGTTGGTGACACGCAAAAGATTTTATTTATATCCTGCAGCAACAGTTTAGACGGAACAACGGGAGAAACAGGAGAGAGAGGAGACTGCAGCCGGTTTCAGACGTGAACTCTGGAAAACACTTTGTGTGGTTTGTGTTTCTCCTGAGAAGCAGCAGCAGGAGATCGTCAGACTCGTTCTCAACAACAGGAACATGTGGGAACGTTGAGATGGAGAAAGGAGCTGAGGTCATCTACTCGTACGGCTCCTCTTCTTCATCCTGAGATATTTGATATTTGTGTCATCAACACGTCCACTCGCTGTGAATCCTCCCGACAATCTCACGTGAGCTCACATTTCACTGGGGGCTGGAAGGAGAAGCTCCAGAGAAACTCCAGATGATTCCAGGAGTTTGGTTCAGTTCTGAAAGAAGCTTGAACTTCTTCATGCTTCCTTCTGGACAGATTGTTTGAGGAAGTTGTTTAGATCGTTTTATTTGTGTAGGATCTTCTCTCAGTTGTGTTACTTGCACACAAACACTTTACTGATCAGTGTAATGAGTTTTATCTCTGAATCTGAATCCTCCACATGTCCACAACACTCAGCCGCTGTCTGAGTTAAAAATGATCATTAGCATATTTAGTTAATCTGAAGAAGACATAGACGAATTATTAATATTTAACAAACAAGGAAAAGTTTTAAAAGATTCTTACAAACAGATGACGCAAAACTTTATCTTTATTCGTTGAACATCTCACAACTGAATAAGCTTTGACTTTTCCTTAGTCTAGTCATCTATCTCTCTATCTATCTATCTATCTATCTATCTATCTATCTATCTATCTATCTATCTATCCATCTATCCATCTAACTATCTGTATATCTATATATCTATCTATCTATCTATCTATCTATCTATATATCTATCTATCTATCTATCTATCTATCTATCTATCTATCTATATATCTGTTTGTCTCTCTATATGTCTGTCTGTCTATCTATCTATCTATCTATATATCTATCATCCCTCCCGTGCATTCCTCCTGACAGTGAAACATTTTCCTTGTAAACACGTGTTTTAAATATTTGTCATATCGTCGTCGTTAGAGAACAAATACTCTGTTGACACTTGAGTCACAGAAGAAGCTTCATGAATAATTCATGCGCTCAGAAAGACGTGGAGTTGTTTACAGCCTGCGGAAAACAGAAAAACAACAGAGTGTGTCAGTTGATTAGAGACGAAGAAGTGAGAGACAACAGAGAAGAGAGAGACAACAGAGAAGAGAGAGACAACAGAGAAGAGAGAGACAACAGAGAAGAGAGAGACAACAGAGAAGTGAGAGACAACAGAGCAAATAGAGCAGCGACAGAACGAGTCGACGTGTGGAGGTTAAAAGGTTCCTTCAGGAAACTGCGTGTGGATCACAATCCGTTCATCTGATCCACATTAGAAGTGCAGTGATTTCCATGTGATACCTTCAATATTATAATATATAATATATACCAGTGGGGGGGCAGTGTGTCTTCTTCTAGGTCCTCAGATAAACGACAGCAGTGGTCAACAATGGGGTCAAATTTTGACGTGGTGGCACTCGGGTGCTTCAGTGGAATCAACACAGACGGAGGGACTCCGGCCGGTCGGGGGCAGGACCTCCTGAAGGCTCGGCCACCAGGGGGCAGTCAACATGCTTTGGCTTCACTTTCGGGAGCTGTCATGTCGTCCATCTTTACATTGAACGGTGACTCAGCTAAATACTGTTTGAAGGCAGGTTTCATGAAGGTTATAGAGAGAAAGACTGTGAAAAACTCAATAGTGGAAAACATATAGCATTCAAAATAATGTTAAAAAACGTTGATTCTTGATTCATTTTTATTTTTTTACCTGATATTAATTTGTCACGACTCGACCATGTTCTGAATTTCCAGTTAACTTGAGAGAATTTTAATTGTTGTTGTATATTGGAACAAAACAAACGAGTGTGAACAACCTGTAGCTAATTGTGTAACTAAAGATTAAAAAGATGAAGAACAGCCTCAGATTTCAGATCATACAACAAAAAACTGCGTGAACTGAGCTGAGGCCTCAACGTTTCCTGTTTCTACTGTTCAGTTATTAACCAACACTCTGTGGCGTCTGCTTCCTGTGAGCTGCTGTGGATGTTTCCTGTCTCATCCAGAGTCTCATGTCTCAGACGGAGAAACTCATTATTCCTCCGTCTGTGATGAGAAACCCGGATCACATGTGGAAGAACCCAGTTTCCTGTCCCGGCTCTGCCTCCGTCAGCGGCGTGCAGGAGAGGAAACGTCAGCGTCCTCCCTCCCTCCCTCTCTCTGCAGGAAAGTGACAGCCCACCTAATTGGGATTAATCAACTGGCAGCTCCAGTTGAGTGGCGGCGTCGCGATCTGAAGAGAAATGGCATTGACCCAAAGAGAGAAGGTGTGCACCGCCCCGGGGCCGCCGCTGGTACCGATTCATCTTCCTCAGCACAACATTATTATTCCCAACTCCACCACAGAAGAAGAAGGAGCCTCTTTAGGAGAGCTGGGTCAAGAACAAAAAGCCGGAGACGGAGGAAAGAAACTCAACTAATCAAAAAAGAAAGAAAAGAGCAGAACTTGACAGTTTTTTTTTACTTCCACCGAACAAAAAAGAGAAAGCAGCAGCAGGAGCAGCTACATTATTCTTTTTTATTCTGTCTCCTTCCTCTCGCAGCTTTGAATTACAGAGGGAACGTTTCTGCTGAGAGTCAGAAGCTGGAGAGGGGGAAATCAAAAATTCATCTGAGAGACTTTCAGAGAGAGAGAGAGAGACATAGAGAGAACCGGAGGGAGAGAGAGAGAGCGAGAGGAGGGTTTTGTGCTGGAACCAACATTTGCAGAAAGTTCCAGCTCCTTAAGCAATTATTAGCGGTGATAGTTTGACATGTTCAAGAGTTGTCAACAACTGGCTTTAAACAAAAGAACAAAGCAGAAATAAACACGGCCCGCGGTGGAATTAACTTGAGGGACGTGCAGGTTGATGAATTAAACATGTGCCGCTGCCTCTTCTTCTTCTGCTGAGCTGCAGCCGAGCGCTCGTGTCACCGGGAGGCGCCGGGACCCGCACTGAGCGACGTGGAAAACACAGGAGCAATGTAAAATCAGGACAACGAGTCAAATCAGATCGTCCTCCTATCGCCGACAGGTCAGAGGCCCCGCCCTCATCTGCAGGAGCCAGAGGTCGATTGAGTCTGAAGGTGTTTTGTGTTTGAGCTTCAGGAAAATTGATTCAGCAAAACGCCCCAGAGTTCGGCAGCTGAGGATTCACCTCATTAAAGTCAACAGCAAATTAATTCAATCTCTGGTGGTTAGGGTTCAGGGGTCAGAGGTCACGCTCACGTGCAACAGAATCTGAGTGAGGGGGACAAAGATAGAAAAGTGAAAGATAAGTTCTACCGTGAGCTCGAGTGCTGCTGGAACCATGAGGTCAGACGGTCTGCGTGGACGGTAACAACATCATGGACCATAGCGCAGCAGGAGTGTGACATCTTCATCTTTTACCTGTACGGCTCCTCTTCTTCACCCTGAGATATTTAGATTCTTCCAGTTTCACGTCCGTCCCGTGTTAGAAACCAACTCGCTCGCTGTGAATAAACATTTTCCTGCTGTATTCTCACATCGACTCATTCCGATTCTTTCCAGTCTGGAGGAAACTTCCAGAAAGTGACAGATTTTAAGACTTTTCTCTGCTCATAATGAAGAGTTTAGGTGATTTATTTGTTTTCTAATCAGCTCATGAAAGAAGTTTGTTGTGTTTGACTCGTCTCTTAAATTAAACTCGACAGTTAATTGGACGCTGAGGTAATATGAGTCTAATAACTCTGAACAGAAATGACTGTTTTTTTTTACAGTGCAGATCAGTGTGCAGCTTCTTGCATCATTTCCATCGACATGTAATGAACGACCCTCGGCCCTCGGGGGGGTCGTTGTTTTCAGTCCCGTGTTTTATTCTGACTCCATTTAACAGACCGTCTTCACGCGTCTCCGCTGCTGCGACGCTAATTAGCAAAGTGCTTCAGTTTTATCTCTTTAATCTCTCGTAGTTCCTGGAAGTGAAATCGCTGCCTCCTCCGGGTTCTTGTCTCAGTTCACATGTAAATAGCAGCTGAAGAAAACTCAGATTTTTAATATTACTATTATTATTTTGACTTTATAAATACAATTTCTGAGGGAACGAAGGTTAAAGATCAAGATGGATAACTTTTCTTCTGGACTTGATTCAGTTTGTGCTGAAGCTGCGTTTCTGAACCAGGACAGAAATTCTCTTCAGCTTTTTATAAACAGTGTGTAGAGTGAAGTTACACAACTTTGTGTCCATCCTACCTGGTTGATCTGCACGGAAGATTTTAAAGTCAATGTTTTCCCAAAAATGTACTGAATATGCCAAATTCACAGCTTTTCAAAATAAAAGCTCTGTAGTTCAGCTAGATACGAATACTTTGCCGTAACAAAATAAATGTTGTGCTTTTACTTTGAAGAGGAGGTGAATCTATAAATGTTGTTATCATGGAAAAAGATCAGTTCCTCTAGCAATTCTCACATACAGAACATCTCCAGAACACGTCAGGAACACGTCAGGAACACGTCAGGAACACGTCAGGAACATGTCACAGGAACATGTCAGTAACATGTCCAGGGTCTTTTTCAGTGAGGCTCCATGTTCCTGCTGCAGAACCAATGCGACACTGAGACTTTAATCTTTTTGCACAGAGACTCAGGAACTGAACATGATGTTGATGTGAAGCATCAGAAAAGATTTTCTGTGGAAAAACTAAAAACGATCAAATATCTGAACAAAGAAAAGTCAAAATGGTTCCATCAGAAGTTTGTTGTTGTGGAAGCAGCAGCTTCACGTGATGAAGGTTTGATTCTCTGAGTCGCTCATTCTGTGACTTTATTACTGAAACATCATCATGATGGAGAATCCTGCCGCTGCCGCTCTAATCCCACCAGGTCGGCTCCAGCAGCGCTCTGAGGAGGGGGGGGTTAATTCAGGCGACGCCGACGCCGAGCGGAACAATTCGAGATCGCTGCCGTCTCAGCGTACAGGAATATTATTAACAGGAAGTGGTCGAGCGGGCGGCGTCTCTCCCTGATTTAATCCCACAGAGCAGAATCAGAGAGGAGTTATTATCTGAGGCCGTGGACGTTCTCCGCTTCTCTGCTCGCCAACCTTCGCTCTTCATAATCCATGACGCTGTGATCAGACTCTGTTGATTGATTCAAACGTGTTGGATCAGGGAAGCAGGAGTAGATTTACAGTAATGGAGTCTCAGACCTCGTCCGCTCAGCAGATGGATGACGGGAGCGTTCATCGAGGCCCGGCGCTCCATCAGTCCTGACGCCCTGAGATAATATTTGAAGTGCGATGGATGTTCACGTTCCCTCCCCATGCTTCCTCTTTTTATTACCCAGAGTGCCTCTGTGCCGATCTGCTGCTTGTTTCCTCAGGTGAAGTCGTGTTGTCGTTGCTGATGTGACATTAATGAGTTTCCTCTCGCGTGTTTTCTTTTACGCTCTGTGGATCTTCAGAATAAAATAAAGGCCACGAGAATCGACCAGACTTCACTTTCTCCAAAACATGAAATTCAGCACAGATTCATAGATATATATACCTTTATTGAGAAAGCAGATTTAAAATGACTTTCCTAGATTTTGATATAATACATTTTATGTTTTGTTTTGTTGATTTAATGAAACTAAATCAACTTAAACAATAACTGACTTCAATAAAATCAGACAGTGGTTTTAACAGATACTGTAAAATATATTGTCCTCTAATTTAGGATGGACAAAAGTGCCTCAGGATTATTATATTATATATTTATATAATATTTATACAATTATGTGCTAATGAGTAATGTGTCCTGATTGGTCGGGACATGAATGCGTTGATGGGCGTGGTGGTTTCCACTTTTGTCTAAAATTGTAGCTTTAAAGCATCTTAATATGAAAAAAATATTTGAAGAAACATTAAAAACACATTATCCAGAACCAGAGAATCTGTTTTTAAATTTTACAGTTTTTTTAATTTGAGAGGAAATTGCTTCAACGCGCATTAAAACACATCCCATCAGAAACTGGAGATCAACTAGAACATTTTTCCAACGAGATTAAAAGAGTCAGGTTTTATTTACCGTGGCTCAATTTTTCTCATAATTTCTTTGGGAGGAAAAATGAAAACTCCTCTTTGTTACTGTCGGGATGTAAATTAATATTTGTGGATCCTGAGATGAACCAGCGTTAGAGGAGGAAGGTATCGCGCCGCCGCCGCTCAGACTCACTTCTCTCATTTATCAGCAGCTAATTCCCCCCCCCCCCAGTACAAACCTGCACCGCCTGAAAAACAGCCATAATTTTGTCCGTCCTTATGTATTTATCAAGATGAATAATCAAGATGAACCCCCCCCCCCCTCCCTCTCTCCTCGGCGCTGGGAGCCGAGGATCCTTCACCGACGATCGCTCCGCCACATCAATATTCAGACGATCAGCGGCCCATGAGTAAACAGAAAGAAGCGCTGGCCTCGGCAGATTTAAAACGCAGCCATTTTAGTGCGGCGCCTATTAACTGATCTCCCCGTTATTTATTTCCTCTCCCTGTTATTAACGCCGGACGTGATATTATTCTAATTATATCAGGCCCAATCAGCAGTATTGCCTGTCTCTGCCTCATTTCCATTAGCTTTGTCTTTCACACTGTGATACTAATTCAATGAGACATCAAACATTTAAATGGAGCCGAGATGCAGAGGTCAGGAGTTTCTCTTTTTTCTCCTCTGCTCTCGGTTATTGCTTCTCTGTAATTGTGTTTGTCCCCCCCCCCGGATGACTAATTGTCCCGCGCCGCCCGTCCCGTCAGATGAACTGAACACTAATATGTTAGTTTGCTCTCTAATGCTAATATGTGTTTTGTTGTGGACGAGGCTCCGCTGGACACGCAAACACAAAACCTGAGAGGACGGAGGGAACAGAGGGAGGAGGACGAGAGGACAATAAGAGAGGGAGGAGGACGAGAAGACAATAAGAGAGGGACGACAATAGAGACAAGAGGATGAGAAGGAACGAGACAATATGGCCAAGACAAGATGGGGAGGACATGAGATGTCTCAGCTCAGTAAAGATGTTGAGAGGACAACAAAAAAAACCTGAGAGGACAAGAAGACAATACGAGAGGAGACAACCGAGACAGCACAAGATGATTGAGAGGAGGACACACAAGTCAACAAAGACGTCGAGTCCAGGTAATGCCAAGAGATAAAAGATGGTGGCGCCACTGAGGGACGTTATGACAAAGACAACATAAGACGTCAGAGAGGACAAGACAACAAGATGCGAGGGATAAACAGACAGAAGACAACAGAGACAACAAGAGATGGAGAGGTGGACATGAGATGTCTCAGCTCTATGAAAATGGTAATAGGACAACAGAGATAACATGAGAGGACAGGAGGGACGCTTCGAGAGGACGGGGACAATGACTTTATCTACATGGGATTTGAAAAGAACATTTTATTTTCTACCACATTCTTTCCTTAATCTTCTTTTACAAGCTGAAGTTCAACTAAAGTCCGAAAGTATAAAAAAAAATGAAATAGGAAAACAACAATAACAATATGAGCTATCGTCACGTGGTTCAGTTTTATTTTCAAGTGACCTCTAGTGGCCGTACTGAGTATGACAGAAGCAAAGGATGATGTCAGGTGATCAAGAAAAACCTGAGAATGTGCTTTCGTTTATTAATTCAGTTTAATTGATTCAGATGAAAACTGTGGATCGGTTCTTACAGAAAAGGAAAAAGTTCAATCCAAATATATATAACTTTATATTTTTAGAGAAATTAAATATGATTTTATGATGATCAAACAATCATGTAGAAGTTGTAGCAGAAAATATTTAAGGCAATCTGTAGAAGCGACTGTATATAAAGGAAGAATATATTTGTTTTTATATTTTATTATTCGCAGAATTTCAAGCTGAGTTGTCGCTTTACGTGTCACATCTTTTTATGGCTGTTTGTGTACGTACTTGTATTGCTATCTAAGTGAGGACCAGCTACAGACGCAGTGAGGACATTTTGTCTGGTCCCCACATCGTCACGTGTCAGTTTGAGGGTTCAGGTTAGAATCCGGTTTAGGTTTGTGTCGGTTAGATGAGGCGCTTTATGAGTGTCCTCACTAAGATAGAGGTGTGTGTGTGTGTGCTTGTGTTTGAGGTGGGGGAGGAGTCTTGGTAATAGTATTTAATTTATCACGTAAAGTGGTGAGCGACCTCTGAGCGTCCCAGTCCCTCCATCACCTCCTCAGCTGCTCCCTTTAATTGTCGGAGCCGAGAGAGTAAAATGAAAATCAACCGGCCTCATAATGAATGGAGGCCATTACTGTGTTTAAACCACACACAGACACACACCCCACACGCACACGCACACACACACACACACACACACACACACACACACACACACTCACACACACACTCACACACACAGGGTTTCTCATCAAAGGTCCGAGGGAAGAGTGTTTAACATTCAGTCACAACAAAGAGAAACACTAAGACTTGAGAGGTCAGAGGTCACTGATCCACACGACTGTATATAAAGATGATCAGTGACAGGGTGATGGAAGCAGTTGACCAATCACATCAGAGTGGACCTGCTGGCCAATCAGAGCAGACTGGGCTTTAGGAGGGGGCTCTTAAAGAGACAGGAGCTAGAACCATGTGTTTGAGACAGAGGCTGAAAAGAGGAGCAGCAGCAACCAGAATATTTTTTTGTACCTTTTCTAAAAGAACAATTTTCTTTATTTTTTTAAGTTCAGAAACACATTTACTGGAGTAACTAGTAATCAGATTACTTCCATGCACGTGACCACAGTGAGTCTTCACCTGAGCAGGACGGTTCAGGCAGAGACAGAGACAGATTTGTGGACGAGCGTCTTCACACAGGACAGAATAATGAAAAGCCTCAGAGTCGCTCTGCTAAAGAGTTCATTACGCCCCGTCATCAATCCTTCCTCTTTCTGAAGCATTACATTCATCAGGAAAATTAGAAAAGTGTCATGTCTGCGGTGATTTGTATTCTTCCATCAAAAACACACACCGTCGAGCCGCGGCAATTTGCATATTCTACAGGATGTAATAATAAGTCACTGAGGCCGAGAGACTCAGCAGGAGGAGAATCCACGGAGAACAGAGTACACACACACACACACACGCACGCACGCACACACACACACACACACACACACACACACACACACACACATACACACGCACACAAAAGCTGTTTTCAGATATGAACCTGGGGGGGAAATTATATATACACTGACACATCTATGTAGATATAAACTAAAGATGTAGAAAGAAATAAAAAACACTTTCAGAACTCAGCAGTTTTTAAATCTTAATTTTTCTTCGTTGTTTTCAGACGTAAACTTAATTCTGCACATGTTCCGGAAATGTTCTGTATTTAAGAACACAAATCTCCAGGTCAGTTCCTCCGGATGTTTTCTGGAATTTTCCTGCTGCCCTGTCTTGAAAATGTCAGAGTGAGTGAGTGGACGGGTTTCTAACACGTGACGGACATGAAACTAGAAGAACACAAAGATCTCAGGATGAAGAAGAAGATGAAGACATCCACTTGGAAACACGAGGAGATTCCAGATCTTCTGGTGATGAGGGCCGACCCCGGTGTGGACGAGCTGTAAACAACAACACTGATCTTTCCACAGCAGAGTTCATACTTCATGTCATTAGCTGAAACCTAAACGTGGTTCAGTGGCTGCTTTAACACTCTGAATGTCTGATTGAATAATTACTAAAGGACCAGAGTCTTCATCAGACTGCAGCCTACGTCCTCTTTTTGATTCACGAACATTCCCTGTTGGGGTCACTTCCTCTCCGTGTCGTCTGGATCCTCATTGGCTGATCAGCTCTGCGCCTGCAAACAGCATCAGATGGTGAACGAGCAGCGTTCCACTGCAGCTCTGGAGTCAGTTTGCCCGTGTAGTTTGTTTTGAAGTGCTGAGCAGCAGCCGGAGGCGGCCGTGGCGAGATTCTCTGCTTCCCTTCGTTCGCTTTAATTTTAATGATGCTCTTCCTCAAGCTTAAGTAAAGTCTTCCACAGTGGGCGCAGGAGCCAGGGAGGGTTTACAACTCCTTTGAAATCAGATGCAAGTATATATTTAATTTTGCTGCTGGATGGCTGCAGGCGCACGCAGACTCAGATTAATTGGCACAGCGCTATGTGCCCTTATAATGTTACTGCTCCTTCATTATCTGCAGAGTGAGATGTGACTGGAATGAAAGTTTGCTGCTGTGTGAGGTCTCTGCTCCACTCACCTGAAAGTTTCTTGACTTTCCTCCACTCGTCAGCAGTCGTGCTGAGCGACCCCCCCCTCAGTAAACTTCCTGCAGATCACTTTCACTCTAGAATGTAAATAAGTTGGTGTGAAATAAATCATGTGTACAAGTTTATCTGGAGATCTGCCGCACGTCGTCATGTCGGCTTTTGGCCTCGTAATCAAACTCTGCTCTCTTTGCTCCCAAATCTGTTCAATAAAAGATTCCACAAAGGCGACATGTGTTTGGCTGTTTGCTTCTCCTGCTTCATCTTCACACCTTCATGGGGAGAAAAGTACACTTTACAAAGGTTTGTCGTTTTCCGGCAGCGCTCGGTGACATCTCTGATCCGGATCCTGTCTCAGCTGCACCAGCAGGGCGACGCAGGGCGGAAGGAGATGAAATATTTATGCTAATTGTTGCAAAACTTCCCACAAAAGACGACAAGAGGCGCGTGACGAGGAGCTGTCAGGCGGCGCTGTCATCACGAGGAGCCTGGAACCCGCGGAGGAGCAGGAATCAAAGACTCACAGCGCTCGGGTCCCGGCCGCGGCGCGCAGAGGTCGGAGCCCCTCTCAGAATGTTTCTAATGAAGGGCTGGCATCAGGAGCACGTCACGCTGCATTAAGAGACACCGCATGTCAGGGCGCTGATTCCAGCCTGAGGGCGAACTCTGCTTCTACCTGACTCCTCAATCTCTTTCAGCGTCTGTCACAGTCTCAGTCAAGAAGCCGAGGCCTCACATGAAAGTCAGGATGCAGGCCTGATACACTTTGCATATTCAGGAGCAGGAGAAGAAGAAGGGGAAGAAATGGGAAGATTAAACATGTGCAGCTCAGTAGGCGGGCATAAATAAAAATTTTAAACTTCCATATCCCGGCTTCATTTGCATTCGTCTTTGCGGAGACGGAGACACGGAGAGGAACCAGAGAAACACTCGTCTTTGTTTTGACTCAAACACTTCTTCTTCATGTGTGTAATGATGATTCAATATGGATCCTGTTTGTTGTGAAATCTGCCTGAGTCGATTTTTAGTTTCCTGAAAAACTCAGTGGTGTGGGTACGTGTGTGTGTGTGTGTGTGGATGTGTGTGTGTGTGTGTGTGTGTGTGTGTGTGCGTGTGTGTGTGTGTGTGCGTTTAGCCAGAGGAAACGTGTCGTCGCGGGGCTCGATCCTCGGGCGTCGCTTTCATCAAAGGCCCGATGGAGAAACCTCCTTCAGGGTGAAGAGAGAAAGACGCTTGATCTCTGAGCTTAATTAGCGTCTCGCGTCCTAATTGTTCATTTTACAGATCGGAGGGTGCGGGGGGGGGGGGGGGGGGGTTGTGGCAGCCGGCTGCTCTCATCAGAATTCATGACTTGAAGCCGTGATTTGAGCTGAAAAGCCTCTAAATGGTCTCAGTGAAATCTGTTGTTGTGAATTAAACATGAACGATTTGTTGTCGTCGTCTTTCTTCTGGATTTTAGAGAAACGGATTCGTCCTGAAAATCAACAGCCGTGAGACGAGATCTTCATCTGCTCTGCGAAGAGGCCTGAAACTTCTGGATCAGTGATCTGCTCCGAGTCAATCAGATCAAATCTCTGACTGGTGGATCTTCCGCTCTCTGGCCTGTGACGTCGTCCAAACCAGAGACAAGAGACAGACGAGACGAGTTCGATTCTCTGGCGGAGACGAGACCTCTGGTCCTCTGACTCCACTGAGAGCCGGTGACCTGAGGCGGGACGGAGAGCGCGAGGAACCGGGGGGGCAGGAGGGGGCGGTTCTCCAGAGGGGGCTTCTGGGTAATGTTTCAGTTTTAACAATGATCTGTGAGGATTTACTGGAACAACAACAAACAGGAAACAGATTTATTATTTTAAATTTGAAGATGTTTGATTCTTTTCACGCATTTGTTTATTTTATTTATTTAAAATCATCTGACAGACGACAATTTTAAATGACCTCAGACACACAACTGATTGTGTGACCTGATTCATTCACACATATGTACAGTGACTGGGGTTTTACGACTTTATTTCAGAATTGATTTACTCATTTACTTTTGGTTTCTTTAACGTCTGTACACCACAGACCCCCTGTGGCCCCCAGGGACAGGGACCATCTTTGTTTATTTAACATGTACTTTTGGTTCACGTCCCATCTGCTAACATGGGGGAGGCGGGGTTTATGACCTATACTGCCACCAGGGGGAGATACAGGTGATTTTGTCATCCGTTATGTTTTATAGTGTATGGTTAAAACCAGGACCTCCGTCTGAACCTGGACTTGACTTCTTTATGAGTCTTTGCTGACGTGTGAACTCAGAGCGTCTCGGAGGTTAATTATCCAGCAGCGTGATCACACACGACAGCAGAAAACTCCAAAGTCAAAGGTCACCTGTTCTTTTTTAAAGACTTGACGTGAAGTTCAGATGATTCATGTTAAACTCAGGTCTCTCTTCTGCTGCTTGACGGATCCTGTTCCGTCTCATGTGGTGTTTTCTGTCCCAGTGGCGGCGGTCAGAGGACGAGGAAGAGGACGAGGAAGAGGAAGAGGACGAGGAAGAGGACGAGGAAGAGGAAGAGGACGAGGACGAGGAAGAGGAAGAGGACGAGGAGGGGGACGGCGGCGGCGGTGGTAATTATCTTTGTGCGTGTGCAGCTCGACAACGCAGGAGAGGCTGACATTTGGTTCATGGTGAAGTGGCTGTCGTGGTGATTTCTTCTTCATCTGAGGGCTTGGTGTGTGTGTGTGTGCGTTTGTGTGTGTGTGTGTGTGTGTGTGTGTGTGTGTGTGTGTGTGTGTCTATGGGTGTGGGATGGGGGTTCTCCTGGCGATGGGATTATGGGAGCGTGACAGTTGAAGATTAGCTCAGCTTTAAACAAATAACACTCGCGCAGGTCATCAGATCAACAGAAGAAGAAGAGCTGCTGACTTCATCTTTCTCTCTCCCATGATAAAACATTTGTGACCGGAGAAGAAAGAATCGTAGGAAGAAGAATCAGTGAAGCAAAAATGATTTTATAAAAAAAGACCAATGTGACCCTGTGGATGTTTGCCTCCACCAATCACTGCAGATTCAGTCTATTTAATGTCCAGACTCATATGAGGTCATTGTGACCTTTGACCTCTAAAATCTCATCAGTTCATCTTTGAGTCCAAGTGAAAAGTGGTCAAACTGTGAAGATTTTCCCTGAATACAAACTTGAGATACTAAGTTCAAGATGCTAAAAACATGTTGTGTGAGGCCACAGTGACCTTTGACCCTTAACCACCAAAATCAAATCAGTTAATCTGTGAAGTGAACATTTCTCTAAGGTGTTCTTAAGACATCGTGTTCACAAGACTTAAAAAAATTGATTCTTGAAATCACCATCGCCTCTAATCCGTGTTTCATTCGCTATTTTCATATTAAATTAGAAAACCAAAATCGGAAAAATCTAAAAACAAGTTTATTGTTCGTAGTTTGGATTTTTTGCTCAGATTGAAAGTAGTAAAAGGAAAAACGGGTCACGGGCCGAACTTGATTTTTAATTTGTATATCTGATCTCTGGTCTGTGATTGGTCCGTTGTCATCATCACCTTCTCCTAGCCCTTCACTGGTGCCTTCCCAGCATGCTTTGCCCCTCTCCTCTGTATGATCATCAGTTTTAACTATGCAGTCGTAAATCTCCCTCTTCTGTCTTCACATCATGTTGAATCTTTTATTGGTGCTGAACAGGAAGCAGCTCAGGAGGAAAAAGTTCTCGTCAACATCACGACCAAGTGACAGTAAATCTGAAGATCGGAAGTTTCCTCTCGGGATCAAACAGTGTTGTTGTGTTGCACCCGGACATCAGAGTCTATTAAAGGAGACATATTCTGTTGATATTCAGGGTGATATTATTTATTTAGTATCATAACTGTAAATGTTTTCATGCTCTAATGTTCAGAATCACTTTCCTCAGACTGTCCATCGCTGCAGCTCCTCTTTTCAGCCTCTGTCTCAAACTCTTGGTTTAAGCGCCTGTCTCTTTAAGACCCCCCTCCTGATGAAGCCCAGTCTGCTCTGATTGGCCAGCTGGAACGCTGAGTTGTGATTGGTCAATGTCGGCCTGTGCTCTTGCTTTACCTGAACATTAACTACACACATGTGGCGATGTCGCCTGTAATCAGGACTAGGTCTCAGTACAGAGCTGCGTTGTGATTCGCTGCTGGCCGGGTCGTTACACTGGAGGATGTCAGCGACCGGACGTATTATCGCGATATGAGCAAAATGTTTACTAATTTGTTTGAATCCCCAAGTTCAAGCAGTGCCTGTGAGGGGGCGGGGCTAATACAGGGAGGATGTAGATGTGGTGTTTTATTGTAGACTGTCGACCGATGAGAATTTGGACCAATCAGACGTCTTTTCCTCAACCACAAATGTTCACAGTTGATCACTGTTACAGATTCATTTCATCCGTTATTGATTAATACAAAGATATTGATTATAACTGTAATCTCTACTCTTCTTCCTTCTCCTCCTCCTCCTCCTCCTCCTCCTCCTCCTCCTCTCAGCTGTTTTTCTTCTGCAGCAGGAAACATGCAAATGAGCTGCGACTGTTGCTTGAGGTAAAATCAGCAACTTTAATTAAAAAATTAGCAGCAAACAAACAAAACGAAAACCTACGAACGATTAAAGGAAAAACAACCTGAAGGAGCAGCAGCGGAATCTTTTCATCTGATCTAATGATCAAACATGAATTAATGTGAGATTACACAAACACACAACAGTGATGTGAGTCTGCTGGGGCGTCATTAAGAACCAATATTTTCACATCAAATACCGACTTTGATCCAACAAACACTGGTTCATCCTCAGGAGAGACGAGACGCTCAGAAGAGTCAAACTTCTGTTTCATCATCACTTCGACTTTTCATTTCAACAAAAACAAACTGAGACAAAGTGAGAAGACGTTTCGTCCTGTGTGTGTGTGTGTGTGTGTGTGTGTGTGTGTGTGTGTGTGTGTCTGTATGTGTGTGTGTGTGTGTGTGTGTGTGTGTGGATCAGAGACTCAGTTTAGTTTCAGGAGCGTCGTGATGTATCGATCTTTATAAAATATATTTTGATCTCAGGTTAATGACACATTTATCATTTAATCATAATCAGTATTTATCACAGATGTCTCTTAAATGATTTGTCTTTCTTTCTGTGAAGAAACGTTTACTACAAGTTTCCGTTTTTCTGAAATTTGTTTAATTCATTTGTCCAAAAAATAGATGAAACACACAATTAACATAGTTAAATATGAAGTTGATTCAAAACCATTTTTATTTACACATTTTTGGGCTGCAATAACCGAGGAGAGAAAATTTTATTCAGAACTTGAAGTTTTCATTATTTCTAAGTTTTTTCTCTAATCCAGGTTTTAATTGTTTATTCTTTTAACTCTTTAATAATCTTTTTATTTTCTATGTCTTCATGTGGTGTACGAAGTATTTGTATCAACTGTTTTTTATATTGTAGATTAATAAGAGATAAAAGAACTGTTGCTACAGGATTCAACCTGGAGCAGGAATCTTTTATAAATTTAATATAAATATATAATTTATAACTTTAAAGGACGTCTGATAATCGACTCCAGATACTATGTGCTCCAGATACACAAACTGTCCTGTGTGTGTATGTGTGTGTGTGTGTGAGTGTGTGTGTGTGTGTCTGTCTGTGTGTGTCTGTCTGTGTGTATCGGCCCTGTGATTGACAGGTGATGACCCCTCCTCCACAAACTGTAGTAAAGACTCTCAATGACCCCGTAAATATATATTTACATGTACACGTGTGTATATGTACATGTGTGTACTATAAGAACGTGTACAGAGCAGGTACAGCTCAGCAGAGTTTATCTGTGTGTCTCTGCTGCCCCCTGGTGGTCACTCCTTTAAAACAGCACGCAAACACAAACATGTGAAAAGTAAATTTTTATTCCACAAGATGTTTCAGATGAAAACTCTGACGTTGAGCAGGTCTTCAGCTAACAGGTCGAACCCAGAGGCCTTCTGGGAAACGGAGTCCTGACTGATCCCAGGTCTCAGTCGTCTCCTCCACACAGACTGAGCAGAGCCATCTGGTAATCTCCTTTAGTGTGTTCCTGAATCACACAAACACACACACACAGTAATATCAATGAAATCTCTTTATTGACTATCATCAAATGTACACGAGAAGTTCATGTATTACAGTTTATTAGAATGTTTAATATGATATACTACTGTTTACACCCGTCCAGCACTTGAGAAAATTTCCTTAGTTATTTCTACTCACTGTACTTTTTTAGTCGCTAAAAAAAATGTGTGTTATTTGACTTAATTAATTAATTATTACGTTTGATCCATAATGGATTTAATTAAACTAAATACTGAAATTTTTACTTGAGTTCTTATTCCTGTCAAACTGTCTGATTCAATCATCAAATTTATTTTATTTTTAAATTCTCACTGAAACACATTACAACAAATAACGCTATGTTTTGTGTTGCAGGTCAACGAAACTAAAAATTCTACCAATAAAAGACTAAAGACTAAAAGACAAAGTTCAGTAACTTACAACACTGACCTTTGCTTGTGTGGGACACTCCAGTGATTTGCGTCTCACACATACACAAACACACACACACACACACACACACACACACACACAGATACTCACAGCGATGGTCTGGTACAGTGATCGTTTGTGCTCCCTCTTGAATTCTGTTCTGATCTTCATCAGGTCGACCTCGCAGCGTGAAACTAGGATCCTGGTCACCACCTTCTCTTTGGCTCCTTTACCCTGCGGGGGGGGGGGGGGGGGGGGGGGGGTCAGTGTGTCTCATCTTCTGAATTCTCATCTCATCTGTTTTCTGAACTTTACCTTCATGGCTTCATTGAGTCTGTTGGCGAAGTACAGCTGCCGGTTTTCAAAGCACTCCACTGTGAGGAGACACACCGGGTCTTATTATCCTCACTGTTAAATGACCTGTCAGACGTTCATCTATATAATCTATAAACAACATCTGTGGCTCTCAGCTCGTACAACGTTAAAACTGCTGTAGTTTATTTCACTGAAATACAAAACTGAGTTAATGATAACAAATATTTAACACTTGTTGTGATTTGTTCTGAAAACCAGGTTCACTAAGTTATCTTGAAACTTTAGATTCCGATTGGCTCTGGATTTTATTCAAGATCATAAAATTACAACACCGTGAATTTAAATGTAAAATATGTCTTTAATTAATTACAGGAGATGGATGAGGACTAAAAAGTCTCAGTCTGGTAGTGATAAGGACTGTTGGACGTACCCAGAGTGAGGAAGGACTTCTCCAGATCTCCCTTCACCTCCTTCCTGATGCTCTCCTTCATGTCGTAGGGACTGTAGCTCTTATATCTGTCAAACACTGACGGTGACAAACACGTCAGGACAACGAGTCAGAAGCTGCTGCTTTACCCAATGTCTCGATATGACACTCAACAGAGGATGAATGTAGATTCATTTAAAAAAACAAAAGAAAGAAACATCTGTACTGAATGTGAAATAAAATAAAAAAAATGGATTGGAAGAGAAAACAAGAAAAAAATGAAAGGATTAAATACAAAAAATAGACAGAATTTCCATTGGATATAGAAAAGAAGAAAATATGCTATTAAGAGAAAGAAAATGTTGCAGTTGAATAAAATAATGTCATTTAAAAGTGATCAAACTAGTTTTAAAAAGTTTTAATTGAACGTCAAAGCAACCAGCACTGATCATTGAAAAGAAAAAATTTCCATTGATATTATCTATGTTTGGATTCGGCACTATACAAATTAAATCAAATTTAATGCAAAAGAAATATGCATTGAAAATAAAAGACTGTAAAATATATATAAATAAATAAATAATATATGAAAAAAAAACTATTCTTGACGTTGAAAGTGAAACAGTCGTTGATTTTGTGTGTTGATCTGTGAGGTTGATTCTGGACATGCAGACGTTAGCTGTGTGTTTTCAGGCCTGCAGGTGTAGTTCACCTTTCCGCAGATGGGGGACGCTCCTCTGAGCCATGATGGAGATCCAGGTCGTCACGTCGGTGCCCTTCCTCTTCACTCCAGCTTCATACAGAGACTGAGAGGTTCACACAGCGGGACAGAACACGGGACAGAATCGTCACAGGGGACAGAGGCTTGTGGGACATTTTATCGTTAGCTACAGAGGGAATCAAGTATATTTATAATTTAAATAAGAAAACTTGACTCACTCTGGCGTCATCATCGATCTTCTCATAGTCGACAACGTTCGAAGGCTCATCTCTCTTTGTCTGCAAAATAAGAAATATAAAAAGTCAGCAGAGAAATTTTAAAGCTGTTAACAGCAGCAGGTGTTTTTGTCAAAATGCAACTTAAAATGTCTAAATCACATTTAAAAGTTTACAACATTAAAGTATTTGACCGACCTGAACCAGAGCGAGCAGCAGTTTCAGGAAGTCTCCGGACGTGTCTCCTGCCACGTCCTTTTCAAGCTCCTTCTTAAACACTGAAGAGACAAACATGAAAAACGATGAAAAACAGACGTAACACGAAAGAAACTTGTATCGCAGCTTTTTCATTTTTTGGTTTGTCCTTTGTTCTACATCACCTGGCCTCCTCCTTTGCTCCTGTCATAACTACTACCTCCACTAGAGGTCGCCCGCCAGTGAAACGTAACTATGGCTTTTTTTAATAAATTTTTTTTATTTCTTATCGGAAGCATGAAGAAACCATCTTTTACCAACATATACTTAACTTCTACAGATTTGTTCTGGGTCTGATCAATGTCCCATTTGCTAACATGGAGGAGGCAGGGCTTACGACCTATTCTGCAGCCGGCCACCAGGGGGCATGTTGACGGAACATCTTACTGTCTTTGTAAACCCTCTTTATCGCCAGCATCTCTTCGTTGCTCCGGGAGCAGACGATCTCGATGAGCGTCTCCTCGTCTGTTCCCAGCCCCTGCACACAAACGCCCCCTACAGGTCAGACTGCACGTTTCACACTGCATTAACAGGTCATTGAAAAGTTTATAACTTCAAATCAGTGCGACTGTAGAGCGCCCCCTGCAGTCCCCACCTTCACACATCTGAAGTGTCACTGACCTTCATGGAAGCTTTGAGCTCGGAGGCGTCGTACTCAGCTGTGCCCTTTATCAGACCCAGCATCAGAGCCTCCAGAGGGCCAGACAGCGCCCCCTTCAGGGCTGTGGGCAGATCCTGGAAATACACAGTATTTTTAAAAACACGCCTTGTAAAGTTCACGAAGTAAACCTTTGGGAATAGATCTATTCATATTTGAATCATCTACTGGTTCAGACCAACATGTTAAAGTTCATCGTGTCAAACGTCTCTAACCTTCTTGGCGAGTCGTTCATATTCGAAGGCGATCTCTTTGCGCTGCTCGGAGCTTCGTCGGGTCAGGATGTCGATGAGCGTCTGCTCGTCTACGCCTGCAGGGAACAGATTTCATTTCTCGTTTTCACTTCTTCAGTCAGAGGAGGAAGTTCATGTCAGAGCACATTAGAAAAGTACAACACGGTCAGGAAAATGTTTGGAGCCCCCTAGAGGTTGTGGATTTAATATAAACCTTTAACAGGAACCATGATTTTAGTGAGTTCACATAAACGCACGATAACCCTGGAGGCCGTAGAGTGCATTACAGCCACAACAACTTCCTGATGAGTTATCCGTCCTCAGTGCTGGAGTCGGATCCCAGTAACGAGCCTCAGAGTCGTGTTGGTGTGATACTGGACTCACTCACCTTTAGTTTTGATGGCCGTCTCAATCCTGGCAGCATCTTTGGCCGGGTCAAAGTCTCTTACCGGCACCACGGTGGGAAAAGTGGGCTCCTCTTCCTGCAGAGGACAGAGACACATGCTCGCTCAGAGTCTGACTCTCGATAAAACCTTAAGATACCTGAAACATCACAACCCACAGGGAAGCTTCTCCCGCTGCGATGGAGAACCTGACGGATCTAGTTGGGTGAAGTTCGGGTCTGGAGCCTTTGCTAAGTGAAGTAACTGAGTCCTGCTGTGTGGGTGATGAGAGCAGGTGTAATGTGAAGCCACGTGTTGCAGGTGACTCACCGCCCCGTATGACAGCGTCAGCTGACCCAGAAACTCCGACACCATCGACATGATGAGTTAACCTGCAGGGACACAGACAGAGCGTCGCTGTGACATCACCAGAGGAGGAAACACGTACAACCACGACTCAAGCGAAACATCGGAAACATCTGTAACGTTCTGTCGGGTTCACTGCTGTGACGTTTGAAGATAAAGACAAATCCTAAAGCTAAAACATCTGGAACACCCCCTGGTGGCTGGCTGCAGTACAGGTCATAAACTCTTTAGTGACCACTGGTCGTGCTCTACTTTCCACAATGCATTGTGGGATACTTCAAGTCCACTTTATAAGAGAGTAGTAATTATCATTAAACCTTCACAGTTTGTTCTTTGATGGCTAATTATTTTCCGACCCACATGTTGTTTTTTCTGTGTCTTTAGTAACAGAGAGGAATCCACTTCCTGTTTGTTGTCTCCTGCAGGTGGAGTCAGTTATCGTGAGCAGCAGCCGGACTGGACGCCTCTTCAACAGTAGAAGAAGAAGAAGGTGCAGGAACCACAGCGTCGAGGTGTTTCAGAAAACTGACACGACACCGGACGACTTTATAACCAGGGTCAGTGACTCCGCCCCTTCAAACCGCTCCTTTGATTTGATAAAACAATAGTCCACGTCCAGCAGGCCGTAAACACCGGTGTGAGGTGTGTTTGATTTATTGACCAGGACATACCAGAGGGTGTGTCTGCAGATAAGGACTGTGGATGGTGAGCAAACAGATCTGAAGAAATGCAAGAGCCGGTTATGTAACACACACACACACACACACACTCACACACACACACACACACACACACACTCACACAGACACACACACACACTCACACAGATACACACACACTCTGTCTGAATCTAAGCTGTAAACTCTCGACCCTTGGTCTTCATCCAAAACGTTAACAGGAAGTGAATGAGGGTCAGTGAGGGTTTGTTGCTTAGCAACGACTGGTACAAACAGATTTAAAGGCAACGCCTCTAATAAAGGTAATTCATATATCTACACTGTAAAACTTCTGATACTTTATATACATGTAGTGGTTTAGTCCAGTGGTTCTCAACATGGGGGTCGGGCCCCTGTGGAGGGTCAGAGGAAAACAGCTACTGGGCTCATTTGACTTTAGCTACATCCACAGTGATGTGAGCGTATCTTCGTACACACGTCGCATGACTGTTCACGTACACTGGTCATGTGGTGTAAACAGGAAGTAGATTGTCTCCACTGCAGTTGGTTGTTCAGTTACAGAAAATATGAACGAGTAACAGTGACGGTGAAAAATAAGAGCAGGGATTTATTTTCCTATTACTGACAGGAAGTGTTAGCAACGTTTTGTATTCACAGCTAGAAGTCAAATCATGTGACTGATAAGAACCAATCAGGAAGAGAACGTGGTCGTCTGAGGCTGAAACACAACCCCGGAGTTTTTAAACTCAAACGAGGCGCTCTGCGTTTCCCAAAACTCCAGAGTGGTGTGAACGCTACGTAACCATAGAGTCATGATACGCAGCAGTTTGAATCAATCAATCAATCAAAGCTTATCTGTGTAGCCCATATTCACAAATCACAATTTGACTATTAGATTATAACAAGGTGCCACAGCCTTTGTTTTCAAGAGTAAAACCATCTAAAGAAAGGTCCCCGGGTCACCTGACGTTCAGACGTAGTGGGATCAAGGCGTCGGGTTCTGAAGTCGTTCTCCTGCTAAGCAGAAGAAAACCAGAGAAATTAATAAATGAGGCTCCAGGTGTTTCTGTGAATTCACACGACTTCTGAACCTGAAGATTTTAAATAAAGTTCATCTTCCTCTGTCCTCTGCACCGTCCAGTTGTTCCTCTCACGTCTTCTCGTCTTGTTGTCTTCTTCTGCCTCGGTCACCTGTGCTGTTAAACAGTTCATAGAGTTGCCTTCCTGTGTTTGTCTCCAGGATGTATGCAGCTGTCTTCACTTTCTGCTGTTCAGCCTCTCGTGGAAATTCTTTCCAGAAACATAATCTTTGAATGTGAGTGTTTAGTTTCAAGCAGCCAAACAAAACTCCTCTGGATGACTCATCTCCCTGCAGTTCCAGCTTCAAAATAAAAGCCTCTTTTTATCTGATTCCAGCGCGTTAACGCACAGATCTGGTTTTAACGTGTGATGCTGATAAGAAACTCCAGAGAAAAGGAGAAATAAACTTCTGACTCCTCTCATCCCCACCTCTGTGTGATCCTCCCTCAGCTAATGACATGAACATGAGACTGTGGTAATTACAGGCGGGCAGAGAACCCAGTGGGTCCGAGGGGAAGACTTTGGCGGCCGCACCCAGCGACCAGCCGCTTGTTATCACTTCTCAAACTGTTCACACGAGTCTCCTGAGCCACGTTTCTTCTTTTAATAGATTCTTCACAGACACTTAATGACTCGTTCGACAGATGTTTGCTGCAGTTAAAACACCACTGACAAAAAATACTTAATACCTTGTGTAGTGATAAAGTTGACAGGGTGAACATTCAGTCATTCATCCACTCACACAGAGAAACAGTTAATCTAGTTTTCATGTTTTCTTACCTTCAGTGAAGCAGCAGCAGCAGCAGCAGGAGCTCCGTTATGAACCTGGACAGAACAGGGTGGGGCGTTTAAATACCAGCTGACTCACACACACACACACACACACACACACACACACACACACACCCTCACACTCACACACAAACACACTCTCTCACACTCTCTCACACACACAAACACACACTCCCTCTCTCACTCACACACACACACCCACACACACACTCATATCTCTCGCAGCCTTGAGGATTCAGTGCCAAACACATGGACATAAATTCCTCACTGAGGTTCGGACTTCCTCACCTCCTCTCAGCCTCAAATGTCCAGTTTAATAAACTGCACGTATCAAAAGCAACCGAATCAATGCCTCATATTATGTTATATTCATATATTATATTATGTTATGTCACATCACGATTAATCTGTGATTTGAGTGCTTCCCGAACCGAAGTGGATCAGTTCAGTCGAACCTGCAGCTCTTGGTTTATGTTCAGCAGAGGAAGTGATGTGATAAACAAACTAACATTCTGATGATGAACAGGGGCTGTGTTGAAGTGGCCCCAGTTTGTGAGGCTCATGTGTTGGTGTCTGTGGCTCAGGTGGTAGAGTGGGTTGTCCACAAACCAGAAGATCAGCAGATTGATCCCTTACTTTGGCACGCAGACTCCTTGTGAATGGGTGAAGGGCAAAACTAGAAAAACGCTTTATAAATACAGACGTTTTAACATTTACCAGGTGTGAGCATAGAGCACAGCGTCTCCAGAGAACATTCTGGGGATCTGCAGAGTTCAGTGCATGTAGGAAAGTGACGATATATGGGTCTGGATGACGTTAGTGCTCTAAAGTCAAACCCCCATTTCTCACTAACCCTTATCAAAGCCCCCCCCCCTGTGATTCACCTGCACACTAGGTGAGGTCTTCCTGTAACTGATTGAACTTTGTCAGATCCATAAACGCCCCCCCCCCTCCCCCACACCCTGTCACACCTGCTTTATCACTGCCTGGGGCGATGACAATCAGTGATTAAACGTCCTGCGAGCACATCAGAGTTCAACTGAAACCCCGGTGGACTCTGACATGTGAAGGTGAGACAGTGGATCCCAGATGGACTCGATCGGTCCACACAAGACAAACCTCAGCTCAGTCTGTGGATCAGAGAAAAACAGGAAGTCAGGCTCTGCCGGTCGGATCCACACGTTGGATTCTGTTCAAGTGACTTCTGGCAGCGTTTCAGAAACAGACTGAGACTCAGCAACATTTAAAGAGACAGAATTCAGACCTGTAGTTTGACACCATGTCCCAGAGACTATACATGAAGACAACATGTCAGCTCCCCTGGTGGCTGGCTGAAGTATAAGTCAATAACTCCTCCATGTTAGCCAATGGGACATGGATCAAACTATCTAACTATTTACTAATTTAAATCTATTACATTTCAGACTCAGGATCAATTTCCCGAAAATCGTTTGTGACTGAAGCTTAACTGACGACGTTATCGTTCGGTCTCAAAGGTCGAGTTCATGTCTGGATGCAATTACTGTGGATATGGTAACCGTGGATACAGACTGATTATGGGTTGTTAACATGTTTGTTACTTATTTGCTACACTGTAAAAAGTAGCGTGATAAATCTTCTGTATGTCTCAGGTGTCTCCTTTCATTTCCTATTTTTCTTTCTTTCTTTCTTTCATTTCTTATTATTATTATCATCATCTTTAGCTCTCAGTGGTTCCTCTGTGGTGGTTCCTCAGTGAAGGTTCCTCAGTGATTCTTCCTCTATGAAGGTTCCTCTGTGGTGATTCCTCTGTGACGGTTCCTCAGTGACGGTTCCTCTGTTGTGATTCCTCACTGAAGGTTCCTCTGTGACGGTTCTTCGGTGAAGGTTCCTCAGTGATTCTTCCTCTATGAAGGTTCCTCTGTGGTGATCCTCACTGAAGGTTCCTCTGTGACGGTTCTTCGGTGAAGGTTCCTCTCTGGCTCAGTTTGTTTCAATCCTCAGTTTCACTGACGCTGGATTTAACCTCGTTATCAGATTATCCTCGTCAGGGCCACGTTAACAGCTTTAACCTGGAGCCGAAGCAATATGCTCGCAGATGCACAACACAACAACAACACCCAAACACAACACAACACTGTACAACAACACTATACAACAGCATGGTAAGCAGCTGTTTACATCTGCAAACAGATCCAGTCCACTAACAGCCAGCTGCAGACAGGGAGCAGCTGGTGAACATGTGGAGCATTTAGCTGCTGAAGAGAAGGTGGTGGAGACCAAACATGGAGACAAAAGAGAGGAAACACTGGACTGAGACCGATGACGTGGAAACAATCAGCTGTTCGACAATATCAACTTGAAAAGGTGATGATGTCAGTGTTGTGTGTGATTATTGTCACTGCTGAAAGAACAAAACATCAAATCAAAGCTTCCAGAATCAATTTGAGTGTTAGTCCATCATCTCACTGACTCTGGAGAAAACCGATTTGATCTGAGAGAGTTTTGTGTTATCAGGTTTTGAGCCCCACTCCTGGTCTCACTTGGTTTGTCCCAGTCTGTCCTGTTCTGTCATTGTCTGTCCTGGTCTGTCCTGGTCGGTTCCAATCTGTCCTTGTCTTTCCTGGTCTGTCCTTGTTTGTCCCAGTCTGTCCTGGTCTGTCCTTGTCTGTCCTGGTCTGTCCCGCTCTGTCCCTCTCTGCTCTGGTCTGTTCCTGTCTAACTCTGTAATCCTGTTAGCAGAGTTTCTCTGTTCTAATCCTCCCTCAGAGCTCAGATCCCTGCAGGTCTTCACAGCCTCTTCAGCACAGCTCTCGGGGAAACTGCTGGACCCGTTTGAACGACTCAGGTAGGACGAGACCCCCCCAGCAGATAGACCACTCACCCTCACTCTGTGTTTGGTTCTGAGCTGAATTATTAGTCCAGCCTCATTTTATCTGGTTCATTTAAAATGTGCAGTGACTAATATGTTGTGTTTAAGTTAAACTGATTGATTTAAAGAGATGAGCTGAGTCAGATTCACATATTTAATTGTGGTTCTTCATGTTCTTGTGAAGAACTGAGCAGTTGCTGTCGATGCCTCATCCGGAATCTTTTGGTTGCCTAAACAAGACGTTAACAAAACAATGTAGACGTTGAATATTCTTAGCAGCAAAATCAATTTCACTAATGTAACTCACTTCCAGTCTAGGAAACAGGTTTGTTCATTGATTTACAGGAAACTGAAACGATGTGGTTTTTGTGAGCTTCTTCAACCGTATCTGAGTGTGGGAACAAATAAAATAGATAAAATTAAAACAAAGAAACAAATATAACCAAAGAGGAAAAACAGAGATATGAAGCTGTAAATAAAAAGAAAACGAAGATGAAAACAAAACCTCACCAACTGCTCCGAGTTATCAAATCTCAGCCCAGACGATCGATGTGAGCAGTTTAGTCTGTGTCCGACAACATCTGATGTCCACCAGGAAACATCAGAGACACGAGGCCGACGGTAACGACCTCGCCAAGTCACAGACTAACCAAGCTCTTTACGTCTCAGAGGCAAATTGCATTATCTTGAGTGGAGACCGGACGGGCACATGATAGAACCTCCAGCACCTGGATCCAATCATCCCCAAGAAACCAGTCATCCTGATGCTTAAACACAGAACAACACACGAGTTAACCCTTTATTTAAACTGCAGCTAGGGGGCGCTAGTATTATACAGTATGCAGTATACGGGCCAGCGACAGATCATGTTTGGTCCTGCGCTAGTGGAACAAGCCAAGTGTGCCGACACTCACAACTGGCTGCACTGGTTAACTAAGTGGTTCATTCACTAACTAGCTAACTGGCCAAAGAACTGCCTGGCTAACTGGTTAAACTAGTCAACCTAACAACAAGCTAACCATCATACAGCGGGTTGATTTGTTAACTATCTATAACCCTCTATCTCTCTATCTATCTGTCCATCTAACCAGCGCTAACCTGCTGATTGGCTGACCATAAACTTCCTAGTTAGTTACCTGCCTGAACACTGGAAAACAGACTAAATGCTTAAATCCCTTCCTGGAAAGTGTAAGTGAGGAGCTGGACCCCATTGAAACGGCGGCTGGAGCTGTTTCCTGCTGCCAGGCCTCCAGCGGCGGATTAGGGTCGTGATCAGTCAGCTCTAATTGAGGCCGACACTCAGCCAGACATAATCCAAACACCATTAAGCACAGAGCAGAGGGAAGCTGGTCGGTACTGAACTCAGAGGAGACACAGATAATTATTATTTAAACCCAGGAGTCAACATGTCTTATTATTTTGAGGTTGAGACTTCGGATTAATTTCCTCCCAAAGGATTATTTCAAGATTTTACTCGGCAAATTCACTGGAATTTAAATTTCAGTATTTCAGAAAATTTGACAAATGTTTCATGACGTGTTCCTTAAAGTTACTAATGTGCTAATGAAATGTGTGAAGCTGCTTTGTTAAATATCGACAGGATATATTTTGGGGGGAAATGAAGTAAAAAGAAAGATTATCATAGTCATTTCAAAATAAAAACAATACAGAAACTTAATATAGAAATAGAAGGGCGTCACCAAGGCTGATATATTATCACTCCAAGGCAACGCAGTTTTTCTAATTAATTATCCAGACTTTGGCCGTAGCCATATTCTAATTTGTCAACTTCTCATAATAACTGAAGAGATCTTGGTGTTTTGCTCCCTTACTGCTTTGTATAGCTCTGTGCAGCACTTTCATCCGTAAAGTTTTTAGTGTCCATCCAAACATTCAGACGTCATAGTACCTGTCACTCAGAATCTGTGCATGAGAGTTACCTTCTTGCACATACATGCCCCCCCCCCCCCGCTACTGCCATAAATGGAATTGATTCTGAAACACTGCAAAGAGAAAAGAAATCCACTCATTTATCTGCTCCAAAATTGAATGGGCTCTTCATGTCACCAAAGTTCATGAAAATTGGTTCACTAGTTTTCGTGTAGTCTTGCAAACTAAGAAACGTAGTCGAACACACAACCTACTTGGTTGAGGTAATAATGGTGTGTGTGTATGTGTGTGTGTGTGTGTGTGTGTGTGTGTGTGTGTTTGTGTGTGTGGAGGATGTTGAGCTGGGTGGTTAAAGTCGTTCCGCAGCCGCCTGAGCCTCCTTCCAAAAAAGTCTATGAGAAGAAGGAGGAGGAACCAGCCGCAGCCCCGCCCCCAGTACAGGCCCCTCCCCAAGTCACAGCTCCTCCTCCTGCTGTATCTACAAGACCTGCACCAGTAAGCCACGCCCATTTCTGTTTGCAGTAGTTTTTTTATTAGTTATTTAAAGTTTACGGACACGCAAATATGTTATCTAAAGAAATTAATAAAGCATGAATGTAATATTGTTTTCCTGTGTATTCTTTGTAAATATTCCGTTTGTGTAAGATGACGTGAATTTGTGCTTTGAACAGGAGAAGAAAGTGACGTTTCAGGATGAGAGTAAATCCAAACAGGAAGCAGAGACGGCCGAGGGCAACGGGTGAGTAACGACATCACACGTGACATCACACGTGACATCACAGGTGACATCACAGGTGACATCACAGGTGACATCACAGGTGACATCACACGTGACATCACACGTGACATCACACGTGACAACAACTGAGATACGACGAGAACCAGTTATTACAGTATAAATTTCATTCTCTATTGTCTCCACATTAAAACTAATTCATTATATTTAGTTTTGTTTACTAGGGGAATATAGTATTTTTCAGTTTCACTTGATGACCCAGCAAAATGTCATCATGGCGTCTAGCTCTCAGCCCGGCGTGTTGACGTGGATCAGTGGAGCTCTGCCTCAACCTGCAGCCTCACCTAAACTGAGCCAGGACACCACGACCTCCACCACGACCTCCACCACACCCCCTGCCACGGTGAGGCTCAGGTTCTAACAGAGAAACTCTGAGTCTCAGTTCAACTCGTCTTCATGTTGTAATAATGTTTCCTGTTTGGTTCCTTTTCATCTATTTACAGGAGGAAAACCCAACAGCCAGGTAAATACAGTGTGTGTGTGTTTGTGTGTGTGTGTGTGTCTCTGTGTGTGTGTGTGTGTCAGAGTCAAATTACCTGATGTTCTCTCTGTGTTCTCTCTGCTCTGTGGACGACAGTAAACCTGACGATGAGTGAGTAACAATGACAGGAAGCTCCGACTGCCAAAAACTGAGCTGCTTCATACATCCACTAAAAGGCCTACTGCCAAATACTGAGCTGCTTTATAGATCCACTAACGGGCCTGCTGCCAAATACTGAGCTTCTGTACACATCCACTAACAGGCCTACTGCCAAAAACTGGGCTGCTTTATACATCCACTAACAGGCCTGCTGCCAAATACTGAGCTGTTGTATATATTTGCAAAACAGGCTCATTGCCAAATACTGAGCTGCTTTATACGTCAACCTATAAGCAGGTGCCAAATAGTGAGCTCACCTCTTTCTTTAATTCTGTGTGCAGATGTTGCTGCTGGAAACATGAACCTGAAACTTGTGAACTTCCATTTTAAAAAGACTCTGACTTCATATTCACTGTTGTTGTTTTCTGGCAGGAAGGGGATGTTGGCGTGGTTCGCTCAGGGTTTGGAGAAAGTTGTTCCTCAGCCTGATTTGAAGAACAAAGACTCTGCTGAGGTAGGACAGTTTCTACAGGACGTCCCTTAGCAGATTAATAGTCCAGATGTCCTCCTGAGCTGAACCCATACCAGCCTCCTGCAGACAGATCCAAAGCCAGAGCAACCACTTCTCTGTCCTCAGTGAACTGATTAGAATCTTAATTGTCTTCATTCTTGGTTGCAATTCTCATCCAATGGAACCCTGGCCTAACTTCACCCGATCCACAGTGTTGGACCCGGGACTGATACAGATGTGGGCCACTTCTGGCACAAATATCCCAAAACAGACACAGATCTTTTTTGGTAAACATGCGGTGCTGTCGGCAAGGTGAAATCTGGTTGTGAACACAAAGTGATCCACGTGCTAAATAGTGAATATGGCCAACTGTGGTTGATGTTAGGTGTTGCTTTGGCTTATTTTGTGGCCCAGGTCTGGATAATAGGAGTGGACCTCCCTAATTCCATCATTCAACACTGTATGTGGGCTGGATGACACTGCGGCTGTGTGTGTCGGCCAAATCTGGGCCAAGACTATTTAGCAATGTGGGCCGGACCACATGAGACCAGATCCTGCTGTGACCACACGTTACAAACTGTTTCCACAGGCTGAGCTGTACAAAACGTTGTGATGCTCCTTTAATGTCCGTCACTCACACAAAGATATTAAACATCATCATGCAGGAGATGTAGATTATTGTGGTGGAGGATCCTATTTTCACTGGGAAACAATCAGCTTGTGCACAAAGCTCTTTACAAAGTCGGCCATGACAGATTGGTGATTGGTTGGTGCTGTTTTGACACCAGCACCGAGCGTCTGGCCTGCCCACGTTACAGCAAAACGTACTCCCTTAGAATCTCTGTGACCTCTGATGCATGACCTCTACGTCTGTTTGTCCTCAGGTGCATCAGGCAGCAGCTGCTCCAGGTGAGGACACACCTGAATGTTCCTGTTAACAAAGATCAGCTCAGCTCAGACGTGACTCTATCGTTTTCTCCTCTTTCTGCAGCAGAGCTTCAGGTTGATGTGCGACAAGACAGAGACGACACAACTGACAACAAGCCTTTCCCACCTAGGTGTGTGTGTGTGTGTGTGTGTGTGTGTGTGTGTGTGTGTGTGTGTGTGTGTGTGTGTGATAGATTTGTCAATAATCCATGTGTGATATTTTAATATTTTCCATCTTGTGTTTGTGCGACTGACAGTATGATGGACTGGATAAAACAGGGTATAGAGAAGGTGGTTCCTCAGCCAGAGATCAGTGTTTACTCAAAGACAGACAGCAACCTCAAGACTGAAGCTCCTGCTTCCACTGAAGGTACCTTCAGATGTAAAGGTTAACCTTAAATCACCATAACACATTTGTTTAATATTATTATTATTATATTACTAATCTGAGTATCTCCTACACCTTCAAACACCTGAAGCTCCACCTCAAGAACCACCACCTCCCTCAAAACCACCAGTTGACACTGCAAAGTGAGTAAAATCTATCTGACGACAACTTCCATGATCTTCAACGTGACACCAACCTCTGTCTTTACTTGTTGTTTTGATCGAGACGACCCCTATAGGCAGGAATCTATATAATGGACCTAGTAAAGGACATAACCAGTAAACTACTAGTTAAACACTGTTTTCTTTTGTCCACTCAGGTCGTCCAAAGAAGCAGAGCAGCAGCCTGAGTAGGTGGAAACGTTTTTCAATACTTGAAAATGTTTTCATGCTCTAAGGTTCACAAATCACTGTCCTCAGACTGTCCATTGCTGCAGCTCCCCTTTTCAGCCTCTGTCTCAAACACCATGTATCAGTGTTGCGTATCACACCTCGAGCTAAAGTCATCACACACAGGCGCTAACTACAGGAAGTAGATTATTGTACTGGATCAAGTGACTGGGGTCAACTCTGTTTTCTTCTGTCCTCTCAGGTCGTCCAAAGAAGCAGAGCAGCAGCCTAAGTAGGTGGAAGATCATGTTAGCATCAGAGCTCACAGCCTAAAAAAATCTGATCTACTAGTCGTCATGTTATGTACAGAAAATATTTACCGCAGAACCAACTTTTACTTTGATACTTATGTATATGTATTTTAAATGTTAGCCTGATAAACAGTTCACATTTAGTCACGTTTTCACGTTTTTTTAAAGTGTGAACAGATTATAACTTTAAACTTTTGTGTTGTTTTTTTAACTTAACAAATAAAGCCTCCCAAGAATTCTTCAGTTGTCTGTATCGACATCTCATGTGAAGGAAAAACCCTCCAAAAAGGATGTTGACGTTTACTCCAGTGTGCAATGCTAGCTAACGTCATGTGCTCTCCTCCTGTGGCCTGCAGTTATCTCAAGGGCCACCAGTGTTTTTATAGCGTTTATGACGTGTTGTTTGTGTGTTGACAGTATGATGGGCTGGATCTTCAGTGGCATCGGTCGCATGATTCCTCAGCCTGTACAGAAGCAGGTGAGTTGAGCAGTGAGTTATATTTATGATCCCTCATGAATATAAATCCCAGTGAAAGCAGCAGTGCGTCATAGTTTCCATATGTGTTCTCCTCTCGCAGGACACAGGCTGTGAAGTGCAGAACAGTGAGTACACAATGTCCACAGCACCACTTGTGAACACATGAACACGCTACAATCACATCACACTGCCGGGGTGTTTTAGGGCTAATTCCACACAGTTGTCAGCTTCTGATAGCAAACGTTTAGTAACATAACAACGTCATGTTACATACATGACACCAGGATACACGTCACTGTCGCGTGCGGACTGAAAATGGATCTGGTCGGAATAAGAAGGGACAATCAGATCAGATTCATCAGATTACGTTTAGATGAATGAATGCAAATAAAAAGGGACGACACGTCTCCACTTCCTCTCACGATCTGCGTGAGAGGTGACGTCATGTGAAGCCAGAGTCCTTGTTTTAGTTTGAAAACTCCGGGTTCCAAACTAACCAACTGTCAATGTCAATGTAATCTAATAATAGTGACTGGAATCTGCTTCATCAGATGTGCTTGTAAACTTTGTTTCATTTTTACGAGAGAAGACTTTAAAGTTGACGACTGACTTTGTTGGTTTGTATGTCTGGTCAAGTTCTTCAACTTGGATAAGAAGCAGAATCTTAAAAAATAACAGTGACATGACTTGAGTTTGCTGACCTCTAGTGGTTAAAGAGCAGCTGATAAGCTAGTCCACCATGACTGAGGTCACAGGGGAAACTTCTGTTAAAGGACAATTTTCAGACTGGCGCTGAGTTACTCAACAAAATGCATTGATTGATCGGTTGGTTGATCGGTTGGTTGATCGGTTGGTTGATCGGTTGGTTGATCGGCTGGTTGATCGGTTGGTTGATCGGTTGGTTGATCGGTTGATTGATCGGTTGATTGATCGGTTGGTTGATCGGTTGGTTGATCGGTTGATTGATCGGTTGGTTGATCGGTTGGTTGATCGGTTGGTTGACCGGTTGGTTGATCGGTTGGTTGATCGGTTGGTTGATCGGTTGGTTGATCGGCTGGTTGATCGGTTGGTTGATCGGTTGGTTGATAGGTTGATTGATCGGTTGATTGATCGGTTGGTTGATCGGTTGATTGATCGGTTGGTTGATCGGTTGGTTGATCGGTTGGTTGACCGGTTGGTTGATCGGTTGATTGATCGGTTGGTTGATCGGTTGGTTGATCGGTTGATTGATCGGTTGATTGATCGGTTGGTTGATCGGTTGGTTGATCGGTTGATTGATCGGTTGGTTGATCGGTTGGTTGATCGGTTGGTTGACCGGTTGGTTGATCGGTTGATTGATCGGTTGGTTGATCGGTTGGTTGATCGGTTGGTTGACCGGTTGATTGATTGGTTGATTGATCGGTTGATTGATCGGTTGGTTGATCGGTTGGTTGATCGGTTGGTTGACCGGTTGGTTGATCGGTTGATTGATCGGTTGGTTGATCGGTTGGTTGATCGGTTGATTGATCGGTTGATTGATCGGTTGGTTGATCGGTTGGTTGATCGGTTGATTGATCGGTTGGTTGATCGGTTGGTTGATCGGTTGGTTGATCGGTTGGTTGACCGGTTGGTTGACCGGTTGATTGATCGGTTGGTTGATCGGTTGGTTGACCGGTTGATTGATTGGTTGATTGGTCGGTTGATTGATCGGTTGGTTGATCGGTTGGTTGATCGGTTGGTTGATCGGTTGGTTGGTCGGTTGATTGATCGGTTGGTTGATCGGTTGATTGATCGGTTGGTTGATCGGTTGATTGAGCGGTTGGTTGATCGGTTGGTTGATCGGTTGATTGATCGGTTGATTGATCGGTTGATTGATCGGTTGATTGATCGGTTGATTGATTGGTTGATTGGTCGGTTGATTGATTGGCAGGGGCAGGTGTCAGTGACGAGGCGGACTCTAACCCGGCTGCTCTTCTCCTTCTGTTTCAGGGGGGAAAGGCAGCGAGAGCCCTTTAAAATAAAAGGAGAAGGACGAGAGGGACAGAGTCGCTCACCCTGACACTGACAGCAGCAGACTCACTTTAACTGATTGAACCACGAACACACAATCACACACACACACACACACACACACACACACACACACACACAGTTTTTTGGACAGTGACATGTTCCAGTTATTGCACATCTACAATGCATAAAAAAACTAACTGGTAACAGCTCAGCTTATTACTCTGCCACTGGTGCTTCTTCATAATGGAAAATCACATAAGCTCTTAACATTAGATCTAGAATGGCGACCATCAATAGTTCAGTTTATTGCAGTTTAAAAGCTTTTGGTGATGATACAAAGGCAGCTACCTCCGTGCAGACATTGCAGCTGATTAAAGCATTTTGCTCTGTATTTGTGAAAATAAAGACTTTCATTTTAAAAAAGTGCCTCCGCGTTTTGTTTCTTACATCGGTTTGCAAACTTGACAGTGCAAGGAGTAGGAATCAATCAATCAATCAATCAATCAATCAATCAATCAATCAATCAATCAATCAATCAATCAATCAATCAAGGGTCTCTCAAACAGTTACTGTCCAAACATATAAGACACATAAAGAACTATACACAGATAATCCTCAGCCCTGCTCTTCTCCCTCGTGATGTTCAGTTAGCATCGTGCAGCAGAGGACAGACCTGGTGCTGGAGGACGTAGGACAAGACGAGGACGCAGAGGCGAAGAACGAAGAGAAGACGAAGGTGAGTCTCAATCATCTTGTTGAACTAACCACGGACGTGTCTCAGCTTCCTCCCACTGTCCAGAAATGAAGCCAAAAGCCTCAGATACGAACTCTGCGGTATGCAGTCAGAGTCTGTGCAATTTCTAGGTCCCGCCCACACATGGGGTTGAACGTTAACGAGTTGGTCTCAGCTGTCAATCATGACGTATCAGACCGTTTTTAAATCATCAAATAACTATTTAAAACCAAACTGATCAGAAACACTTGAAAACACATTTGAGAAACATTTATTTAACATCTACCATCTGCTAACATGGAGGAAGCAGGTTTTATGACCTGTTCTGCACCCAGCCATCAGGTGGCGATCAAGACACTTTCGCTTTACTTGTACAAGCTAACATGTCTGTGTTTTTATACAGTCTGTGGTAGTAGCTCCTCTACTTTGGTGCCTGCAAGGATTTGCAAACATGCTAATGGTAGCGTTTGTATATCTAACTGCTGTTAGCATGTATGGTAAACTGCTAACTAGAGAAGGAACCGTGGTGCATCAATGGTTACTATGGTTTAACCACAGTTAGACTTGTTTGTGTAATATGTTAGTCATATATTAATCTCCTTGGTGAGGCTACCGAGACTCCGCCATTCGTCCACTAAGACCATGGTGATAATTGTGTTGTGATATTATTATTATTCCATGTGATTGGCTGCAGAAAGAGGATGTAGAGAAGCAGGTGGATCAACCAACTTCCAGCATCAAGGAGGAGGCAGGAGAAGCAGTTCTCGCTCACATGGATGAAAGGTTAGCAGCAACTCTCACTGCAACTGTCTCTCTGTCCAACCCTTTGGTCCAGAGTCAGCCGTCTCATCTCTGCAGCATCTACAGGACACGAGCAGGGCTTCTGTACTTGCATTGTACATTCATCCTGAATGTCTGAGCTCTTTCTTGTTGAACAGAGTGCAGCAGGAGCGTCTGGAGGTGGCCCGGGTCGCAGAGGACATCGCCAGGAAGGCAGCGGAGGAGGCAGTCCGCCAGCTGGAGGTGGAGCATTCAGCTAAGATTCTGATAGAAACCCTGCCAGAGTCCAACGAGTAAGTCACATAAAACCTCACAGCATGTGTTTAAATGTGAACTCTCTTCAGTCAAAGTCCGGCATCACCAAACTGTCAGGAACAGGATCTCCTCACACACTTAGATGGAACAAATTCTTTAAGAAGCACAGTGTTTGTACTAGTTATAAAAACAGATGCTTCAAAGGTTCCCACAGACAAACAGCACAACCTGACCTGAGATGTTCTTCAGTAACTGTTGTGCTGTTTGCTCTCAACAGACTGCCCAACATCCTGGAGGAGGAAAATGAGGAAGACCCTGAGTAAGTCCATCTTTTAGTGATTTGCTGTGAAACTCCCATTCACTGCATCTTCCACTGCACTTTCTGAGTGTGAGCATCCTCTGCTGCAAAGTTAGAGCTGAACATCTGGACCTTCTACTGCTTTACATCAGCCTCACGTCAAGCTCTGCTGCTGATGCTCCAGCAACTAAATTTCTCCGTGGAAAGCAATCAGATTTGTCTGACAGGGGGTCTCTGTCTTGTTTGTCCTGTGCTGCATGTTCAGGTTGCAGAACCTGCAGGAGGAAAGTGACGACAGCATAAACAATAGGAGTCCTGTGGAAATTAAAGTAATGGAGGAATTTATCAGAGACACTGCTGAGGAAGAGAAAAAACCTGATGAGTAAGCTCAGGCATGTTTAGGTCTGTCCAAGCTAGATGATGGTGGTGGTCTCCAATAGCATTTATGAGTTAGATGAGCTATCCCTCAGACCTTTTGTAAAGATCTGTACCGAACTCTAAGGACCCTATCCAGACCACCTTGTTTGGGCCGGACCTTTGGACTTTGTTCTGAAGTCTGAACTCAAATAACAGGTATGAAAAACGCCCAAAAGAGGTGGTCTGGGTCTGCAGAGTGATTCAATTTCATTGTCCAGCTCTGCCTCAGAATTCCATTATCCTCGCTTTGCTCTCTTAACTTTGGTTTAGCCAGGGCAGGACTTTTATATCCAAAGTGTTTCATCGTGATGGCATTATTTCCTCTGTGAATCAGGACAGACATCAAAAGGTTGGTTGGAAATTTACGATCGGTAACAACGTCCTCTCCAGACAGAATATAATTTCACCAAATCCTGTTCAATAGCAATTTTTCCCACGGTGGGGCTATAATGTTTAGCCTCAGTCCTCAGTCGCTCTACCACATTGACCAACACCATAAATATCTTGACAAATCTAGAAATGAATTCGTAGAGATTCCGTAGATTGTAATGCCTCCAATAGGAAAATTGTACGGACTGGTGATACTCTTCTTCTATGCTTATGGTAGTTCAATGTTTTCAATTATCTGGAGATATATTTTGATGGATTGGCCCAAAGTTTGCAAAAATAAATACATAAAAATACAAGTTCTTCTCCAGAGTCTGTGTTTGATTTCTCTCTTCTGGGTTACTGTAGAAACGTGGCAGTCCACTTGAGAGGCGGTGGACTAGTGGCAGAAACTTGGACTATGGTCAGAAAGGTCTCTGGTTCATCTCTGGTTCGACTCCACGGAGAAACAACAAAAGACGAACCTGGATTGATCTGTCCAAAAATCCAAGAGGATTCTCCCTACCCTGTCTAGTGCCCCTGAGCAAGGCACCTTACTCCCCCAACATCTGCTCCCCGGGCGCCGTACATGGTCGCTCACTGCTCTGTGTGTCCTTCACCAGATGGGTTAAAAGCAGAGGTTAAATTTCCCTACCTGCATGAGTGTGTCTGTGCATGTGTTTGGGACAAATAACTGCATCTTAATCTAATTATTGCTCTTAAATTATTACAGATATGATGTTAATTGAGTTTTGAGAAATGTATCCCCTGTCTTTTTGATCCCGTGTTGACTTCCAGCTTCATCTTCTTCATGACTTAGCATGAATTTGCACATCCTCTGTTTGTGTGAACAGTCACTAACATTTAAACAGGGAATTCAAATGTGTCTCCACCTGTGAACTGACCAGTGTACGGATCTTCTTGCTTCCTGGCCGTTCATGACACCTTGACCTTCTTCACCAGGTGCATGATGGTCGTCTGTCCAGCTCAAGATGATGCTGAGGCTACGACTGCACTGGACAAAGCTGAGGCTGCTGCAAAGACAATCCAACCGCCCACCGAATACAAACTACCGGAGGAAAAGACTCCATCATCGACAGATGTGGAACCAGCATCGAAGAGGAGAGACCTGGAGAGTCCTGTCCCACAGCCAGTCACCCAGCAGCCACAGCCACAAGCTCCTCAGGTAAAGTTCCATTTGATATTAAACTCTGTCCTAAATGATGTCATCTTCTCAAAGGCTTGTAACAAAAATCGTTGGTTCATAAATGATACTGGTTGCCCAGGATTGAGGATTGAAAAAGTATTAGAATATATACAATAAAGTTCTATGACGATTAGACATCACTAAGAACTTACTTCTTCTTTCAGGGCAGCCAAGCAGCAGCAGCAGCAGACGAAGGGGGGTGTGGAGGTGAGAGCTGAAAATGTTTTAAGTTAATTTGAGCATCAACGGAATGAGCAACATAAATCAATGTATAAAATAAGAAATAAAACTCTTTAATCTTATTTCTAGAAACGATCTCTGTAATTCCATTATAATCAGATCCACCAGGATCTTGTGAAGTTTTCATCTTGTCCCTGTTTCTCCGCCCAGTTCCTGACCTTTGCTCTCCAGTACAGAGCTTACTGCTTCGAATCCCTCGCGCTGCCGAGTGTCTGAGGAGCTGCAGAAAGCTGATGCATGACAATTACCTCCTCCTTCCTAAGCTATCCATGCCGACCCCACCGCCGGAGCTCGCCCAGCTGACCCAGGAGCTGTCGCAATTCCGCAAGGAGGCGCAACAGTTCATCGTCAGCCACCTCAGCCGCGTTTTCTCCCAGCATCCTCCGCAGCCTTAAGCCCCACCCTCCTCCTGCAGACATGTAGAGAAACCTCTTAGATGTTTAATTTTGTGTAGATCCAAACCATGACAGTGCCAAACAAACCTTTGTGTCTGGAGGTGTCCCCTAACATCCTCCCCCCTCCCTGACATCACTTCCATGATGCTCCACAGCTCTACAGCTAACCACACTCCAGGTGATCTTAAGAGACGTGGACCCATGTGCTGTGGACCCTTTGCTCCTTTGCTGTGTTTCTTCCTCTGGTTAAATTTAAGTGTTTGTTAGAATTAGTTGACAAACATCACACAGTTGTGTTTCTGCACTTGTCTTCTGGTCCGTGGTCACGGTTTGGGTGAAGCCCCGACGCTGGAAGTGGAGGATGTGGATCAGGATGTGAGGCAGGGAAAAGGCCTGAACATCCCCCATATTATGACAACCCTAGAACCAGAGTCCACTGCTCTGAGTGTCCCCAACGTGCCCCTGTCCAACCTCAGGTAACAGAGTCCTCGTAAACCATCTACACTACTGATCACTGACCCAGTGGTGGCGCCATAGATATTTCAACACCTTAAAACCTTGGAGGCATGATCCTCTTTTTTCATCCTGAGATATTTGTGTTGTTCCAGTTTCACGTCGGTTACGTGTAAGAAACCTCATCAACACGTCTACTCAACATTTTCCTTATTTTTTCAAATTTTCTAACATTTAACTCGGAGGCTAGAAAAAGTTCTGGGAAATGTCCAGAACAACAAACTGACATTTGTGTTCTCACATACAGAACCTCCAGAACATTTCAGGAACATGTCCGGACTTAAGTTATTGCCTCATGTTTCCCTCATGTTTTATCTTTTGTCTCCGTCTCATGTCCTTGTGTCTTTCTGCTGTGTCCTCTCAGTTCTGCAGATGAGAATGATGATGAGCTGATGAGGACTGATCTCAGGACCTGGCCCGGTCAGGGCGATCTACTGACCGCAGATGACGAGTGAGAGAAGTGACACAAACAGTCCGTCCTCCCTCTCTGTCCTCGACCCCTGTCCTTGCCCTCGTTTACTGTCCTGTTGTTGTTGTCCATCAGGATGCGTCCTCTGTCAGCTGCCAGCGTCGGCAGCGTCGTGATCCAGGATCGTCTGAGCGAACTTGTCAAGCTATTCAGAGGTCGAACCGAGCATCAGAAAGAGCGACTGGTGGACCAGGACGAGTCGGAGGGAGAAAGTCCAACAGCCTGTAAGAGCCGCCCCCTGGTTTCAGACGCTTCTGCTCCTGAACAGTTTTTATCTTTTATCTTTTATGTCAGGGTTTTTGTCACGTGGTCAAGTTTTAGACACAAATGAATTAGAGGCATAGCAGACATTCAGATATTAACCTGAATAAGACACTGTCATATAAACAGCATTTTAGGATTAACTTAAATTGAATAACATTATACTCAGAATAATCAATAATCTGATTTTAAACAGCATATTGCTCATTTATGCTCAATGTTAGATACTATATGAAAAAAGACGAAGCTGTACTCTGCGTTCATTATGTCTGTATTTGTAAAAGTCTTCTACAAAAACTACCAAAATGTACCTCGGGGAATCAAACAACTCAAATTGTTCCCTTTCAAAATTATTAAAAAAATGTTGATTCAATTAAATTAACAAATGTTTACAGAAAATTTAATTTGAGAACCAATCATGTCTAAAGGTCAACGTATTTGTTGCGGAGCTCAGCTTTGAGTCCAGCGTGGACGAGGTGTCTTAAAGACAAAGTAAAATCCATGGACAATTTGAGTAGAGACATTTAACAGCACTGAATACTGGTTGTACCTTTGTGTGGTTTGGGTTCTGGTATAGAACCATGGACCGAATCATCTGATAACGTTTGTCTGATCTCTGCAGCCCCGAGCAAAGCTCCACCTCCCCCTCCTCCAGCAGAGGAGAAGAAGGAAGAAGGGGCACCAGAAAAAGAAGAAGAAGAAGACGAAGAAGAAGAAGAGGCATTGTTCCAGTTTAAACTTCTGGGACTCCCAGTACAAATTCCCAAATTGCTCAAACTTCCCCCGATGCCTTACTGGCTCCGAGCCATCGTGGAGTACCGCTTCCCCTCCAGCATTGACCAGTTCACCGGTGGGTTTAGAAACAGCTCAACTGGAGATGAGATTATGACCCCGCCCCAATTTTGGGGGGGGGGAACCTTTCCTCTGATTTGACTGGCGACAAATACAAATTCTGAGATCTTAGAGAATAATAAAATCGATGTTCTGTCGTAAGTGATAAACTGAATGAAGCTGTTCTGTGTCTCCTCAGACCTGATCTATGTGATCTGGCTGTTCTTCGTGGTGGCAGCGTGGAACTGGAACATGTGGCTGATTCCAGTCCGCTGGGCGTTCCCCTACCAAACCCCCGAGAACATCCACCTGTGGCTGCTGGTCGACTACACCTGCGACCTCATCTACATCACAGACATCCTCGTGTTCCAGCCCAGACTGCAGTTCGTCCGTGGAGGAGACATCGTGGTCAGTGATGTCATCAGAGAATAAATAATATATTTAAAATGTTTAACTCAGTACATCGGAAAAAAAATACCGTTGAATATTATTCTTTACAGTGTGATAAAAAGGACATGAGAGAAAACTACATGACGACCGAAAGATTTAAGGTGAGAAGCGATCGGAGAGGAAGAGAAAAGACTTTGTAATGAACCATCTGGGTTTCTATCGTTTTTCTGCTTATTGTGTTTAACATTGTGTTACAATGTGTGTTGTGTTACAGATGGACGTCATCAGTCTGTTTCCTATGGAGATATTTTACTACTTCACAGGCGTGAACTCTCTGCTGAGGTTCCCTCGTCTGTTGAAGGTCAGGACGTTTTCCCCTCAGACTTTCGTTGGTGCTGCTGAACGTTTCTGAAACCGGCTCTTTGTGTTTTTTCTCTCAGTACATGGTTTTCTTTGAGTTCAACGACAGAATGGAAGCTGTGATGAAGAAAGCCTACATCTACAGGTGAGGACGTCAGAGTAGCTACCAGCGGTGGCAACGTTTGCTCGTGACCACACGTCCGTCCTCAGACTTTATGAAAACCGCTTAATATACCAAAACGTCAAGATATGCTTTGTGCTAAAGTTTTACAATGAACAAAATTAGCGCATTGCCTGGGCGCACATTAGCGCACGGGCACCAGCAGAGATGGGAAAACGTTCTCTCTCATAGGATTTGAATCAATGATCCATTTTTTGTTTCAATCTGGTGGAAGTTTAGAAAGTTGTGTGCACTTTCTATATCAAGAAACAGGAAACATCTGAAAACAGGATTTAAAAAAACAAGGTGGTCCTAGAATTGATCCCTGAGGAATCCCACTTGATAATATTTTAACAGTTGTGTTTGTGTGTGTGTGTGTGTGTATGTGTGTGTGTATGTGTGTGTGTCAGGGTGATCCGAACCTCCATGTACCTGTTGTACTCTCTGCACATAAACGCCTGTCTCTTCTACTGGGGCTCGGACTACGAGGGATTGGGATCCACCAAATGGGTTTATAATGGAAAAGGAAATGCGTAAGAAATACGTCCGACACTCTGACCATACTCGAATATATCCGATATCTTTGCATTCTGAAATTCTTCTACCTCGTACAAAATAATTCAAAACTGGCCTTAACTTACAGCAGACCTCCGACATGTGTTTATATATTTGTTTCCAGGTACATCCGTTGTTACTACTTTGCCGTGAAGACGCTGATCACCATCGGAGGTCTGCCCGACCCCACCACCGTCTTCGAGATCTGCTTCCAGCTCATTAACTACTTTGTTGGCGTCTTTGCTTTTTCTATCATGATCGGTCAGGTGAGTTAAAAACATATAGTTTGGTCGACTTACAAACTTACTAACGAACACTCTCACAAACTAGCTAACTAACTTGACCTTGTTGGTGTTTGTGGACTCAGATGAGAGACGTGGTGGGAGCAGCGACGGCCGGTGAGAACTATTACCGGGCCTGTATGGACAGCACCGTTCAGTATATGAACTCGTACCACATCCCCCGAGAGGTCCAGAACCGCATCAAGACCTGGTACGACTACACCTGGAAGATCCAGGGCATGCTGGGTAAGGAAGAGGCGCTGGACGCAGCTGTGTGGCTTTAAATCTGTAACCAACAACCAACACTGAAAAGACCGTCGTGAGAAGACATACAGAAGAGACGTCGATGCAGAGTGCATGCTGGGAAGTCTGCTAATTCATGGATTGTGTTTTTAGGTTCTGTCCCATCCTTGTCAACACGATATCTCAAGAACACTTCAATGGAAGGTCAAATGTATGTAGACTGACCAGCTCTGGTTGGTGGAGGAATAAAACCAAATAAGTTACTTGATTTCCTCTTTTTCCATCAGTGGAAGTTAAAGTTTCTCTGCATCTTCCCAGTAGAGGTTGAGCTCAGTTGTGTTAGAGATGTAAGAGATATATACATATGCTTCAGGACATCAGTTGTTGAGTGAAATTTAATGCACGTTGAGGAAATATTGATGTTGTGACTTGATGTCAGTTAAATGTTCATTTTAGTTTCAACCTGTCAATCTTTAGATGCGATTTAAACTTTTTTTCAACTTTGAAGTGTTTGTTGGGTGACCACAATGTGACTGAGTCACTACAACTCATTAGAACAAAGTTGAACTAGTTTAAGTTAATTAAAGTGTTTGTGATGAGATAATGAAACACGTGTTCTGTCTCTTTAAAGACGAACAGGAGCTGTTGATTCAACTTCCTACTAAGATGAGAATGGACATCGCTGTGGACGTCAACTATGCCATCGTCAGTAAAGTCGCCCTTTTTCAGGTCAGACACACAACACACACCAACACACAAACATAAACACAAACAACACACTTAAACATTCAGCTCAGAATGTAGATGTTTAGCAATTTGTCTAATACTTAAGGTGAAAAATGGTCTCTGTGGTTGTGTGTCTCTTGCTGTGAGCCTAGGTTTTCGTCTCTGTTTTTGTGTGTCTCTATTAGTTTGTGTCTTCACCTCTGTGTATCTGTTGTTGTGTGTCTTTTTGTTGCTTATCTCTTGCTGTTTGTCTGTTGTGTGTCTCTCAGGGCTGTGACAGGCAGATGGTGTTCGACATGCTGACGAGGCTCAAGTCTGTCGTTTACCTGCCCGGAGACTTTGTCTGTAAAAAGGTGAGAAGACACCTGGGCCAGGTGAGGGGGGGGGGTAACCCTGTGATTGAGCTGACTGTGTGTGTGTGTGTGTGTGTGTGTGTGTGTGTGTGTGTGTGTTGCAGGGGGAGATCGGCAGGGAGATGTACATCATTAAACAGGGGGAGGTCCAGGTGGTGGGCGGTCCTGACCTAGAGATTGTGTTTGTCACCATCAGAGCCGGCTCGGTGTTCGGAGAGATCAGGTCAGAGCTGCTTCCTGTCACCTGTCATCCTATTAACCACTTATCTTCCTGTGGGACAGCGTCAGGTGCTTCATTCAAGTCAATGATGTGTTTAACAAAAATGTGTATCTGCACCTAGTTTAACTTAATTCTAATGAGTTGTGGTGAAACATAGTAACATGGTGATGAACCAGCAAACATCTAAACCTTGACTTTATCAGGAGTTTGAGTTTAAATAAAAATTTGAGACGTCAGGTTGCAAATGTACTATCTGTACATATAGACAGATAGTTTATATATACACAATAACTTATTCTCTCTCTCATTGGTCAGTCTGTTGGCGGGAGGTGGAGGGAACAGACGAACGGCCAACGTGAAAGCTCACGGATTCGCTAACCTCTTCATCCTGGATAAGAAAGACCTGGCGGAGATCCTGGTTCACTACCCAGAGTCCCAGAAGCTGCTCCGCAAGAAGGCGAAGTGAGACGACGCCCCGTCCCAGGGATGATCAACAATCAGACATAACATCAAACACCATCAGTGACTGTTTATATAGATGATCAATGCACCATCTTAATGAGTTGATTGGTCCAGCTGCAGATCCTCAATCTATAGGTTTTGTTTACATAAAACGTTCATGGATAAAAAAATTCAAAGGCCAGTGAATGTTTTTTTTTGTATAGTTTTGGCTGCAGTACCAGGAGTTACCACTGGGACGGATTAGCAGCAGAATTTTGGCTTCTAATATTATTGAATATAAATGATAATAAAGTCAGTTCACTGCTTCACGTTTGGCTGAGGCTCCGCCCTCTGCTCACCGTCCGTCTCCGCCTCCCCGGCCGTCGTCCACCTGATCTGTCTCCTCTGTCCTGAACAGGATTAGTCTCTAAGCTGCTCATGGTTCTACTTCTTGGTGCAGACAGTCGGGGAATCGGTCGGATCAGTGCAGCCGTCCTGCCGCTCAGCTTCATGTCCTCAGTCAGATCATGGTGCTGCAGCAGAGCGGCTGGATGTGCTGGAGGTGCTGTAGGTGTTGGTATGACGTCTCGCTAGATTTAATGTTTGTAGGTCAGCTTCTTTTTTTTTTATTCGTGGTTGTTCATCTGTTTGTGTTGAAAAACGTGTCAGTGAACTCTGTGCTGTTCCTCTAACATTGTTTCTCTGCGTCTGTGCAGGAAGATGTTGACGAAGGACACGAAGCCGGATGAGAAGGAGGGAGGTAAAGGGGCGGTGGAGGTCATCCCACCCCGACCGGACACCCCCCAGATGTTCAAGGCGGCGCTGAAGGTGGCGGAGCAGGCGGGAATAGAGGGAACCTTCGTCAAACTGAAGAAGTCCTACAAAGCATCTCTGACCACAGAGGTACCACACGCTGCACCAGTTGGGTTTTTAGTTCACTTAAAGGGACGTTTTAGTCTTTATTCCTTTTTATTTATATGTTTTGCTTCAGTGATAACAATACATTTTAATAAATAAACATTTATTTCTTTAGATTTTTAATAAAGTATAGAAACGACAACATATTGTTTTGCACATAAATCAAATATAAACGTGAAGAAGTGATTTTCCGAGGTGCTGGATTGTAGATTATATAACTGAGTGCACGGAGGTGGTAGGAGATCACCTCCACCTGCACCAGAGGATTAATTAGTGCAGAGGGCTGTTAGCTGATGACCTACAGAGCTGCCAGAGGGAGACACGAGGACACACACGTGGGACACGAAGACACTCTGAGAGACTGAGCCAAGCTGAAAAGCAAGTAACCTGTGAGACCCAGTGGCAACGTCTATGGCCACAGTGGTCGCACCACAGCAGCCAGAGACAAACCAGTTGCTCTACAGCTTCTTTGTTTTTCCACCACTTACGTGAGCAAATATAAAGTCAGAACTCAAACTTAAAGTGCCCACAGTCTTTATGCTAAGCTAAGCAAAGCTAACCAGCTGCAGCTTCAATATTTCCGAGGACATTGTCACAAAATATAAAAATCAATCATAAAAACAATCTAATAACAATATTAAAACATTTTGAAGGTAGGTGGTTATCATGACGGAAGGAGAGACATAAGAAAGAAACATACAAATCCCTCTGCTCCTCCTCTTTGTCCCTCCCAGGCGTCCTCCTCCATCTCTCCACTCCCACCTCCCTCTCCGACGCGCCACCGCTCTCCGGTCCCTCACTTCCTGGTTAAGGACGAAGAGGACGCGGTGGCGGAGACAGCTGACAGCTCCGTGGTCATCAGGATGACGCCGCGACAGGAAGGCGAGGAGATGCTGTCTGTGGAGGTGCCGCACAAGGAGGGAGGAAAGGAGTGATGTGACAGGAAATCCTTGCAGGATGCCTCCTTAAAGAGTCCCTCTGCTTCCCAGAATGCCTTTCACTGAAAACCAAAGAGGGGGCAGGAGATGCCCCAGTGCATTCTGGTCTCCTCTGTTTCTTCTTCTCTGGAGGATTTCTCTCAGTTCTATTATTTTAAACAAAAACCTCAAAAAAGTTTCTCAAACTTGTTTTCAATCTGCCCCCCCCCCTTCCTATTTGCTCTTTTTCTTTTTCCCTCTTTTCTTTTTTATCCTTTCATACTTTCATTCAAACAGTGAGTCAGTAACTTTCTCATGTGGGGTCATGATCATTTAGTCAGTTCAGGCTGCAGTTCCATGTTTGACCACACAGAAACTAACATTTACCAGCCGTTTCAACACAGGGGGGCGCTGTTTCTCCCATGTGAGCTAACTCAATGAAGCCACAACAACAAGATAAATAAATGTTTATTTGTTGTTCTGGGTAGTGTTGAAAAACTTTTAAAGACTGACCACGAGTTTATGAACTCAATTTCCCAGAACCCCTTGCTTCTGCGCTGCAGCTTTGGTGCTTCTCAGCGCAGCAGCTGTCTCACTGGGGCTGAGCTGAGATTGTGTTAGACGCAGCTTCATGTTGAATAGTGATGATGATGATGATGATGATGATGATGATGATGATGAAATGAGACTGAACGTACACGTGTTCGTCAGCTGTGATCGTGTGATTCCTGTTTCCACTGTGAACCAATCAATAACTGTCTGACACAAACTGAGATCATAATGATCTTACTTCACCAGCCTCTAGGTCATTCTGGATCGTGTGTGTGTGTGTGTGTGTGTGTGTGTGTGTGTGTGTGTGTGTGTGTGTGTGTGTGTGTGTGTTGGTCAAAGGTCAAAACCACTTTATAATGAAAGTTACAAATATATTGTGGTTTGAAATATAATTTGCTATCCTCCTACTCAAGTCTGTTTTACCAGTTTACTGCTGCTAGAGGGCGCTGCTGAGCTTTCTGTTGGACAAATCCAGAGCTGCAGTGAAACATGTGGTACCTCCCAAACCAAGTATGGAAACTGTGTGTGTGTGTGTGTGTGTGTGTGTGTGTGTGTGTGTGTGTGTGTGTGTGTGTGTGTGTGTGTGTGTGTGTGTGTGTGTGTGTGTGTGTGTGTGTGTGTGTGTGAGTGAGTGAGTGAGTGAGTGAGTGAGTGAGTGAGTGAGTGAGTGAGTGAGTGAGTGAGAGAGAGAGAGAGAGAGACAGGAAAAGCCTCAGGAAGCAGAGGAAGCTTTCATTGTGTCGCTCTGAGCTGAAGGGGAAATGAAGAATGAGAGAAGGAGCTGAAGCTGGACACAGGAAGCGTCATCATCACTGCTAAATATTTGACAGTAGAAGAAGAATGTGTGACATCATAGTGCTGCTCTGCTGCTGTGTGTTCACGACAACCTGGAGCGAACGAGGCACTGTAACAAGTTTTTAAATAAAATAATTTCAAATGGAGCGTGTGTGTGTGTGTTTTATGACAACTGAATGACAAAATGAAAAGTAAAAATAAAAATATAATATATGTATAAAGTACTATATATCACTAGCGTAAAGGATGACTGGTTTATGACTTGTTCTACAAGTAGCCATCAGGAGGCTGCTTGAGACGAAACTAATTTAATAAACGGTAAATTAAAGATGTCAGAGGTGAGATCCTATTGACTTCGTCCACATTTCCAGATTTTAATAAACGTTATCCAATTATAATTTCCCAGAATGCACAGAGGGAGTGGAGGTCGAAGCTGGTAAACACTTTTGTGTTCATCTCTAAAGTACATGTTACTGTGTGGTCACTGCAGGGCTGCACAGTCAAACCAGCCAGTTGGCGTGTGTGTGTGTGTGAGTGTTTGTGTGTGTGTGTGTGTGTGTGTGAGTGTTTGTGTGTGTGTGTCATTTGTCTGAAGAGTAGGCGATGCTGCCTTCAAGATCCACTCGTACAGATTGTACAATGTTCAGGACTGTCAGTTACATGTAGACAGTGGGTCAGTAATCTCAGCTCTAGATATTTGTTATTAAATGTTTCTCAAGACTTTACCAGCTCTTCTTTTCTGCTGAACACAATGTGAAGGTGTTGCTCCGAACTGTGACTCTTGCTGGAAAAGAGTTTCCACCAACTGCTCACTCAAAAAAAGCAGACAAAGTTTGTCGTTGTACAAAGTAAAACAATAATAATTCCTGGCTCATTCTGAAATTCTCTGGAGGAACTTCATTCTTGTTTATTCGAGTTAACTTTTCTTCAATATGGCCCTAATACTGTGCCGTAGTCCAACCAGTCGGTCCCGCCCTCCTGTCTATAAAGTCAGGACTTGTTTCATCGCTCATGCTCGCCCAGCTCACAGAGTCCTCTCACGCCCCACAGTCCGTGAACGCAGCACGGTCAGCCCGCAGTCCTATTGACTTTTATAGGAGAGAAGCAGCGAGTCCCGGTGACTAACCCGGGAACTAACCCGGGAGCTAACCCGGTAACACACTGGGGAACTAACCCGGGAGCTAACCCGGTAAGTCAACCGATAACTTACCCGCGTCAACCGCCGTGTTTGAACGGACGCTGAACCGGAGAGAGAGGGATTTACTGCGGGGAACCGACGCGGGCGAGCCGGAGCAGAGGAGGAGAGGAGCCGCTGTCTGGGACCAGGAGGTGAGGACACGTTCATTTGTCTCCAGTCCTCTGATGGTGGTTTACAGGGACACGGTGTCCCGCCAAGAGGACAAGGTCCCCGTTTGTCCGCTGTTTGGAACACGTACCGAGAGCGTGTTTCTGATTCAGTTCTGTGTGACTGACTGTCCCCACTGTCCCTCTCTCTCTGTCCCCACTGTCCCCCTCTCTCTGTCCCCACTGTCCCCCTCTCTCTGTCCCCACTGTCCCTCTCTCTGTCCCTACTGTCCCTCTCTCTCTGTCCCCACTGTCCCTCTCTCTGTCCCTACTGTCCCTCTCTCTCTCTGTCCCCACTGTCCCTCTCTCTCTCTGTCCCCACTGTCCCTCTCTCTGTCCCTACTGTCCCTCTCTCTCTCTGTCCCCACTGTCCCTCTCTCTCTCTGTCCCCACTGTCCCTCTCTCTGTCCCTACTGTCCCTCTCTCTGTCCCTACTGTCCCTCTCTCTCTCTGTCCCCACTGTCCCTCTCTCTGTGTCCCCACTGTCCCTCTCCCTCTGTCCCCATTGTCCCTCTCCCTCTGTCCCTACTGTCCCTCTCTCTCCCCACTGTCCCTACTGTCCCTCTCTCTCCCCACTGTCCCCCTCTCTCTGTCCCTACTGTCCCTCTCTCTCCCCACTGCCCCCCTCTCTCTGTCCCCACTGTCCCTCTCTCTCTAGCTCTCTCTCTCTCTCTCACTCTGTCCCCACTGTCTCTCAAACTGTCACTTTAATCAAGTGTCTCTCTCACTCCTTTACTGTCTCACTCTGTAACTGTCTCTCAATGTCTCACTGTCACTTTAATCAAGTGTCTCTCTCACTCTTTAACTGTCTCCCTCTGTAACTGTCGCACTCACTGTCTCTGTCATTCTCTCACTGTCTCTCTCTTACTCCATCTGTCTCTGTCTCTCTCCCTCACTGTCCCTCACTGTCTCTCTCTCTCTCTCTCTCTCTCTCTCTCTCTCTCTCTCTCTCTCTCTCTGTCCCCACTGTCCCTCCGTCTCTTTTCATGCAACCATCCAGCAGCTTCCATCGCTTCCAAAGCTCTTCTCTTCTCTCAGCGGTTTTCAGTTTAACAAAAGAGCCTCGGCCCTCACCTGGTCCACACACACACACACAAACACACACACACACACACACACACACACATGCACACACGCACACACAAATATTTGAGATATTTTGTCTTTTACAAACAGTGAAAAACAGACACAACAGATCAGATCTGCTGAACTGTCACTTTTCATTTAAAATGTAAATGTTCATTTGAACCTGTAACGACCCGTACGAATTCAAAATAAACCGTCTACTACTACAGATGACCGTCTGCAGTAGTAGACGGTTTATTCAAACTTGGAAAACGTGGCGATCACTGAAGAAACTGCTGATTTATGTTGAAATTCAGTGAAGAAGTTTAGCAGAGTTCAACATTTCATACGACAACAGTGACACTAGCCAATTCAAACCGTGTTTAAAGAAGCACTGGAGCTAGAATTTATATCACATTCACACGTGATCCAGATGATACGCCTGTCATCGGTCCATCTTCATTAACAGTCCATAGAAATTGTAAACATGATTATATAATTGAATTGTAAAAGACAACATTAGAGTTTGAGCATCATGACCGACAGGAGTTACACAACGTAGCTGTCATTGATGGAAAATGTAATGTAGGTCGAGTTGAAACGAACAAATGATTCAACAGCAGCCGAGTGGTGATGATGTCGGGGGGGGGGGGGGTCACAACCGGACCCGGCCGCAGAGACACTGATCTAACCTCAGAACCAGAATCCTGATCCTGATCCTGAACTGAAACCCAGTATTATCTTTGAGGGACAACGTGAGGAGCAGCTGAACGTCCTCACTCAGCAGGATCCATGGGTTTTTGTCCTCGTGAGAACAGTTGTGAACCAGAAGCACTCCATGGTTTCCTGTTCATGCTCTCTCTGTGTGTGTGTGTGTATTTGTGTGTTTGTGTGCAGTAGTGATGACAGTAACATCAGTGTGTTGGGTTGAGGAGGCGGCGGTCTGCAGGGTGGAGTCACTGCTCCACACAAGATTGTCTATAAATACAAGTCAGTAGTTTTGTTGGCAGGATCTCTTGTCTCTCTTAGTTGTGAGGACTGGAGATCAGATGTTTCTGTGGAAGCAGCCATCATGTCCAGGATTGTTCACTCAGTTAAATGCAACTTTTTTGTTTTTGATTTTAAACAAAACTTGAAGTGAGAAATGTCCTCTTCGCTTGCCGTACCTCAGCTCAAAGATTCCCTCACACATTACTAGATCTGCTTTGACAGAAGTGAATCAAACATCACATGTCAGATGATGGACAATCACAAGGTCCGTCTGAGCTGTTACAGGCTGGTTCACACCAACAGGAACATGTGGGAACATCCAGGCTAGGGGCGGAGCCTGTAGAGCAGCAGGAGGCGGAGCCTGTAGAGCAGCAGGAGGCAGGACATGACGTATAAACTCTACTGTGGAAAGATCAGTGTTGTTGTTTACATCCACACCGGAGTCGGCCCTCATCACCAGAAGATCTGGAATCTCCTCGTGTTTCCAAGTGGACGTCTTCGTCTTCTGTGTTTTTCTCTGCAGTTTTCAATCACTTCAACCTTAATGAGTTCACTAGTGTTGTGATCAGAAGTTTCTGAGGTGGTGAGAGGATAAACACAGAGAAGCAGCTCCAGCTCCTCACGGTGGTCCTCTCAGGTTCAGCCCCTCAGCTTCAGCCCCTTGTTAAATATTAACTCAGTGTTTACTGAATGTTTCAGGTCTGAACAGTGATTGTGAAGCAACTGATGTTTGTTTTAACCGGCAGGTTTGGAGACGAGTATTAGTATTATCTACTTCTACCACGTGTTCTTTGACTAGTACTTGTTCTTTGACTACTTCCAGTACTTCTTCTTAAAGTGTGTCTCAATTTAGTGGCTGCATCCTTTGGAAGAAACTTTCTACCTGGTCTATGAAGGGGTCTATCTCTGTAGGCTGGGTAAACCACGAGGGCTGAACCGAAATGATGCATCTGTCTTAATTTCGCCAAGTGGACAACGAAGTCTAAGTCAAGTCATGTGCAGCCTCTCAATTGAGACTCAGCTTTAACTACTTCTTCTACTACTTTCTCTTCAATTACTTTGACTACTTTCTTTGACTATTTCTACTTCTTCTTCTTCCTTTACTACTTCTTGTTGTACTTGGTTTTGCTCCACTACTTCTTCTTCATCAGGACTTGATGTGGTTTGTACGTTCAGTGTCCGACACTGGATTGAATCTCATGAGAAAATGCAACAGCACGAGGTTCAGCCTGAGAAATGAGTAAATTGAATTAAGTGAGTCGATCTTCAGACTCGGAGGATGAGCTGTGACGTGATATGAGAAACGTTTCAGAGCGAGGAGGCGTGAACTACGTTAATCAATCACATCTGAGACCAGACTGAAAACACACCGGCTGCTGTATTTATTATGAAGTGTGCAGATACTAGAGAGAGCTTGTGTGTCTGTGTGTAGTAGACTGTACTGTTGTCAGGGTTGAACTTGATGCATGAACTTGAGTCACTTGACTTTGAGCCAAATGTGGGTGTGGTAACGGAATTTAACGTCTTTTCACATGTGATGTGTCACATGTGAAAATTATCGTGTGTGTGTGTGTGTGTGTGTGTGTGTGTGTGTGTGTGTGTGTGTGTGTGTGTGTGTGTGTGTGTGTGTGTGTGTGTGTGTGTGTGTGTGTGTGTGTGTGTGTGTGTGTGTGTGTGTGTGTGTGTGTGTGTGTGTGTGTGTGTGTGATTAATACCCGATTCTCTGACTGATCCACAACAATCCAGCAGGTGGAACTGTGGAGTCAGATCTCCCATGATGCCACAGGGCGTCTGGCTGGATGCTGCTCTGTTTTGTCACATATATTGATAGATAATATTTAAAGATATGTTTTTACATAAGATAAAGATTTTAATACAGCTTAATTTACACTGATGTCTGGAATTGTCAGCATTTTCTAATCTATTATTGTATCATTAAAACTAGAAATATATTTGAAATAGCTCGGTGAAGTTAATGAGGCTTCTTATTTAAATTTGAGGAGGTGATGAGGTTGTATTTCTGTTCGTGATGATGTGTTTGAAGCATCAGTAAACATGAGGTCGTCACAACAGCTTCACATCTGGATCCTCAGACGTGTTTTACAGCTTCCTGCTCGCAACACATCTGCCTCACATCTGGTGCCCATTGCTCTGCACAGGACAGTTTCACAGTTGTTTTTTAACTGTAAGGAGGCTAACATTTTCCCTCTGCTTCCAGTCTTTATGCTGGGAGGGAGAGAGGGAGGGGGAGAGGGGGGGGGGAGCAGGAGAGAGAGCAGGAAAAGGGAGGAGGAGACTGAGGGCAACCTCTCTGAATTGTTTCCTTCTCCGTCAGCTGTTTTCTTCTCCTCTTTTACTTTCTCTCTTTAGATGACTGAAGTCACGTCACAACCCTACTGCATGTTTGTGTGTGTTTCCACTCGGCCTCTCACTCTGTAATTTAGGCCTAAAATAGGATCTGAACTGGGCGTGTGCAGTGCATTTTGGGAATCTGTAAACTGCTGAACGAAGACAGTTTCTCTCTCTCCTCTGTTTCCATGCAGCTGCAGTGAAATCAGTCGAAACGCAAAAACGAAGACAATGACTGACTAGATAACAGCAATCAGACTGAATATTAAGACGATCAATATATATATATATATCTCCTCTTTACAAGTAAACCAAAGCAGCTGATTGTAAAAATCAACCGTTAATCGATGCTCATTGTTGTCTTTAGTAACCTGGATGCTGAGTTGAGACTCTGAACATTTGTATAAAACCACTTAAATAAAGAGAGGAAGATGTTTTCACTAATCTGCTTTAATCAGGGAGAGTCTGAGCTTCTTAAAGCCACTAACACACCTGAGCCCCCACCACACACACACACACACACACACACACACACACACACACACTTCAGGCCAAGTCACCTTCACATCACCTCTGTGCTGATTGTTCCCTCATTTAGAAGAGATTTAATGTCAGAGTCTCATCTGATAAAACTGTCCTTCACATTCTCTGGAACACATTTTTATTTCTTTATTAGTTACTGTTTGATGGAGTTGGCAGGTCACCACTCGTATCCATGTTGACAGGGTTTCTTCCTGTAATAGAGTTTGAGTCCTTGAATTCATGTTGTGACATGTGGACAACGAAAAATATCAACTTTTTGTTTCGCGCATTTTAAACAGATAAAAACTAAAATCTGTGCTTCTGTTGAATCAAACGGTTTGAGCAGAGGGCGTCGCCACTGAGTCTCTGTTTGTTTTATTCAATCTTTCTGATTGGATATTACACAGATGGAATTTATTCTAGATAAGGCCTTCGATTTCTTTATTAAACTTCCTGGTGAATATCAGTTTATTGCAGCTCCGTCACATTCACAGACAGAGATGGAAACAAACTAGAATGTCACACACAGACCTCAGATCTGCCAAGGCCCAACAATCCCTCATGAAACCAACTTTAAATACACAAAACACACATTCTGGGGCAAAAGTGTCCTAAAAAACTTTTCCCCTGTTCAATGAACCGCATCAAAAACTCCTCAAGAAGTGTCTCTAAACTTTCCGTCTTTCTGGATCTTTCTAAACGCCACAAAGACGATGTTCAGAGCCGTGACCTCGTGTGAGTGTTTGAAGTCTCGGTCATGTGACCGCCGCGCTCTGTCCTGTTGGTAGAAATGAGAGTTCCCTGCTGGGACCCGTCCTCCCTCATTAGGACGCTGGACGTGGTCAATGGACTGGACACGTCCTCTATTGTTCCAGAAACAGTCTCTGCTCTGTTTACAGTAGGTTTTCAGGGACGGGTCGCCTCTATATACAGTGAGGTCCTGAACCCACTGCAGCCAATCACGATTCATGGGCTGGGATTCGGACTGTCAGCTCCCAGAATCCTTTGCTCCGGCACCTATACAGGACAAGGTCATCAAGGTTTCCAGGACACTGAGCAACAAGGACGACTCTGAGCAGGAGAACAAGGAACAAGGAGAAACCAACGTTGAAAATAGTCTACTCCTGGTAGAGGAGTTCATGTTTCTATATTTAGAAACATTGTGGATCAATATCTTTTACACATTACTATTCAGTATTTTTATAATTTGTCATGGAATATTGACGAACATCACCTTTAAGCTTATGTTGTGCAGTTTTAGAGATATGAAATGACATCACAGGAAGAAACTATACCTTCATGAACACCAGAGGAAAATATACTGCAGAAGATATTAAAGATATTAAATATTAACATAATCCAATACACTGAAAGTAAAATGATGTGGTGCAGTATTTTTCTGGGGTGTAAAATAATGATCAAACTGAAAATAAAAAAATAAAATAGATTTTAGTTATTTATCTGGAAGTTATTGAAATAAAATGTAATTGAAGTAAATGTGAGAAGCTTCATGTACAGAGCTGGAGACCTGCTGTTACATCATCATCATCATCATCATCATCATCATCGTGAGGCCGCGGCCGTCTGAGTTTGATCCGGCAGCAACAACAGATGGTCCCGGGACAGGGAGGGAGGGACGGGTGGGCGAGAGAGGTGCACACAGAGGGTTTGCTCCCTCTCTCTCTCTCTCTCTCTCTCTCTCTCTCTCTCTCTCTCTCTCCGTCAGTCACTCAGTGTGATGGAGGTGAAGATTCGACCTGTCGCAGCTTTAATCCGCTCCACTGTCACAGGATAACGGAGTCCGACCGGTTTTTACAGCTCGATGCTCGGACTGATCTGGACCTGATGCTCGTCCAATCAGGACTCAGACACAGCTCACGACTCGCTAACGGCTTTCTAACGAACTAACGAACCAAACGGAGTGAGGACAGAACTCTGCAGGATCTCAGTGCAGAAACAAACATGGAGGAGAAGTGAACGGAGGATCTGGATTTTTACTTTTCTTCTATGTCTGGATAAAAACTTTAAAACGTTGGAACAAATATGCAGATTTGGTCACTTTATCTGTACAGAAACTAATCTCTGGATTCTGATGTTGTTCTGCATCTTTACATTTTTATCACAACTTGGTTTTCTTTGGAAGGCGTCTGAGCAGTTTTACTTGGAGAGAAGATTTATGATTGAAGTCAGATCTGTTGGTTCTGGTTGACGTTGATTTTTTGATAATCTATTAAATCAGAGGATTGAAAGTTCTTGACGCCGCAGCTTCAGAGTCGAGTAGGAGGAGTTCAGACTCTTTGTGGATTGTGTCGAGTTTCACTGAGACACTGAAGCTGCCTCCTTCAGGTTCAGGTTACCTGAGAGTCACTGAGGACGTGCAGCAGCGGAGAGGAGGGGACAGGGTGCGGAGGTCCTTATCAGTTCTCTGGAAATGTGACGTCCACTGTGAGAGGGCGGGATCCAGAGCAGAGGTGAACCAGGTGAGACGGAGAGAGTGAGAGGATTATACAAACACAACGGCAGATTAAAACGGAGCTGATGAGCTCTGTTCAGCCGGGAGGAATCGTTTGGACAGGAACACAGAGTTCTTCAGGAGATGTCTGGATCTGCTCCCCTGGACTTCGTCTCGCTCCGTCTGGATCAGGATGAAGCCAAAACTCTGAGTCTGAGCTGAGCAGCAGGTGAACTGGACCCGAGGGACAGGGGCATGTACGTCCTGTGCACCCTGGCAGTTCTGACCCTCCACAGCCTCTTCAAGAGCCTTAACAAGGCTGTGGAGCCCGACAGGACCTCAGAGGCTGCTGAGCAGGAAGGTCATCTGCAGGATGGGGGCGATGCTGAGCTCTGCAGAGTGCCCAGGACTCCGGGTCGAGGAGACGATGTCATGAAGAAGGTGGACAACAGAGGACAGAGGAGCTGCAGAGCTGAAGGGAAGAGGACGCGAGGAGGAGGCATGTGTAACGTCCCCGTCAACAGGACACAAGTTCAGGTGAGGAGACGAGGTTAAAAACGACAGGAGGGAAAGAGGAGAATAAATCACTGAAGTAAGAACTTGTGGAAACTCCAGTGATCTGGTGTCATGGTCAGATATCAGGGTCTTTTAGAGCACATTGTTTGTTTCACAGCTTCAGACTCTTCAGTTCAATCTGAACCTAAACATCAGGTGTGAAAGGTTCCTCAGAGCAGAAGAGGAGTTCTGGGTCTGGATCAAACGGAACCTGGTTCTGTTGGTTTTCAGTGGAAGCACTCAGTTGATTAGTTTAGACTTTTGGACCAATCACAGGAAGAAGAGACACAATTCAACAATAGAAGAAGAAAAAGAAGAGGAAGCAGCTGCAGTGTTCACCCCTAACGATATAATGATTAAACCACGAGGATGTTTATTTGGAGCATTTGAACTAGTGTAGAGAACTGTATTACTGTGGAGTACTGTAGTACTGTATTACTGTGGAGTACTGTATTACTGTGGAATACTGCGGTACTGTATTACTGTGTAGTACTGTATTACTGTAGAGAACTATAGTACTGTGGAATACTGCGGTACTGTATTACTGTGGAGTACTGCGGTACTGTATTACTGTAGTACTGTGGAGTTCTGTAGTACTGTATTACTGTAGAGAACTGTAGTACTGTAGAGTACTGCGCTTGAAAGTGCTCATGCTGGTAAAAATACCATAATGATATTACAGTGGCCACCAAATGATTAATTTTCTATTCAAACTGAAATTGACTGCTATCCCCCCCTTACTGACAACACACCTTCTACAAACCAATCACAGTCAAGTATACGTAGACTCCACCCATGTAGGTGATGAGGACAGGACGCACGTATGTCTGACAAAATTCTTTAGCACCTAAATTACAACGTGAAACAAAAACTAACAGATCAAACTCAAAGCATGGTTCAAACTTTCAGATTTGAAAAGGTTCTTGATGAAGCTGATGATGAGTGTGATGATGAGTGTGATGACTTTGATGACTTTGATGAGTGTGATGAGTGTGATGACTTTGATGACTTTGATGAGTCTGATGAGTGTGATGAGGCTCTGTGGTCGATGGGGTGCGCAGGTCTGAGCGTTCTGGACGGTGTCGTGGTTCCTCCCAACATGAAGCAGGAGGTCAGAGTCAGACTGTGACGCTGACTTCCTGAAATCAGGATCCTGAAGAGCTGAGAATCTTCTCAGCTCTTCACTTCAGGCTCTAACATCAGTTCATTGCAGAAACAGATGTGTGAAGAGTTATCGACCAGTTTTCTTCTAAAGGCCCGAGCTCCCTCAGCAGCTCCTGGTGATGCTCCGTGATGTTTCCTGACATCAGCCTCAGATCACAGGATGTAGAGTCATTAATGTCTGAATCCTGCGAGCCTCTGATTGGTGGACGCTGTTCTGGGTCGGTTATGTAACCACGGATTCATCTTCTGATGATGACGATAATCTGCCTGCTTTGCTGTGGTCGCTCTGACAGGACAAAGTTCACTGTCATGTTCTGTGTCCTCATAATCTCATTAAACTGTAATCTAGACCCTTTCATTGAAATCCACAAATTGGGTCATAATAAATAATATCAAAGATAATAATAATATTATAAATTAAGTTATAATATGTATAACTTCATCTGTCCTGGAAACAACGTCTCAGTTGCGTGGTGATGAACTTCTTCACAGATGTGGCGTCAAAGTTCAAAACACGAGGTCACTGTGACCTCACCAAACAGGTTTTTGGCCATAACTGAAAACTTCAGGCACTAATTATGAAAAATGACAGGTGACCCATTTGATTAAATTCCTCCAAAGCCTTACCGACACTTGTTTTTGAATCTGTAGAGATGTGGATGTAAACGTCTTGATTGGTTGGTGGAGACGTAACAAGACTGTAGTTCTGTTTCGTGTTTTATTGTTTAAACAAAAGAAACTGAAGACGTCATCATCGTGGACTAATTCATTTTCTAGAGGAAAATTGAGAGTAGTGTAATATGAATTTTTTTAAATATCTGATTTAGTTTTTAGTATTATTTAGTAATTGGAATTTAATATGACATCATTAAAACGATTTAACTGAGGGACTCACAGCATCACTGAAGGATAACGCATATTTTATTTAAATCTGTTTGAAGCTTTTTTCTAAATACAGATTCTAATGGAGATATTTGGGACGTTTGTTTGGGACGTCACCACAAAACTTGACCTGACTGAAGATTTATTAATCGGTGAATCATCTGCACGTCTGAAAGTCACACATTCAACTGAAGCCTCTGCAGCTGCCCTGATGACTGAGACACAAAACCAAGAGATTCAATTTACAACCTCAAATTAAAACGGGATCATAACAGATCATTAAAACAGTTAACTGAGCTGATTTTATATCATCACTGTTACAGCTCCGTTGTAGTCCACACACACACACACACACACACACACACACACACAGTGGGCTGTTGAATATTTCAGGCGGGGGGAGGAGCAGCTCCTCGCGCTTCAGTTGAGGCTGAAATATTTATCCGTCGGAGGGAGGAGGAGGAGGAGGAGGATGAGGCGGGGCCTGAGGAGGTGTGATGCTGCTGTGTTGTTGCTAGGGAAACAGAGGGAGGAAGCTGTGTGTGTGTGTGTGTGTGTTGAGGGGGTCGGCGGGTGGCGCTGACACTGATCCTGCTGCTGTGTGTCGGTCGGTGTGAAGCTGCAGTGGCGAGGAGGAGGAGGAGGAGGAAGATGCAGCGATGATGTGGAGGCCAAAGGGAGGGAGGTAAGAGCCGGGCGGTCGGAGAGAAAGATGGAGGACGGAGGACAGGGAGGATGAGAGGACATGTTGAGTAGAGATGGAGCGGTGGGGGGGGAGACAGACGTCTGGTGGTAACCTGATGCAGAGTGTTGTGTGTCTGTGGTCGGACGGCCGCTGCTCACAGCTGCGTTTTCCCTCAGTTGTATTTTCCTGCGTTTGAACGTCTCCTGTGGGTTTTTATTTCTGCTCAGTTCAACACATGTCTCGATCTCAGACGCTGAAATGATTTCCTCCCAGACGCAGAGGCTTTCCTCCCAGTGACGTTATTCCAGTGCTCAGGTCGTCTCCCACCAGAAAATCACTGGATCGTGTTTAGAGCTGAAATTATCTGCAGATATTTTACAGCTAATTCATTGTTTCAGTCATTTTTCAGACAGAATCAGTGACTCGACAATAAATAGTCAGATTTTCTTCTTCTTTGTCACAATTGTGTATATTTTGACCTTTGGTAGAATCGTCACCTTCAGCTCCGTGAAGCTGCTGTATTATTATTTTATATTTTTCATGGAATAATGAAGAAAACTTGAGTGTTCACGTCTGAGCCGGTACATTTACATGTGCAGCTGCAGGACAAAGGAAAGGTTGTGATTGGACGGCAGAGACGGGGGGTCTCCTCCTGTCCTCTCACTGCAGGTGTGCAGTGGGCGGAGCTACAATCAGGTATTTTTAGCTGCATCAGTGTGTGTGTATCTGTGCGTTCTACTTAAAATCTGAACTGACTGAAACTAGTGATTATTGTTCTACGATAATCACTAGTTTCAGTCAGTTCAATCGGTCACTGTCCAGTCTGATGTGTTCAAATGTCCGATATCCAGGTCGTGTGACGAGGAGAAGCAGCAGAATCACAGACATGAAGGCCGAGTTTCAGTCGTAGTAAAAACATTGTATGAGTGTGTCTGTGTGTGTGTGTGGGTTTGTGTGTGTGTGGGGGTTTGTGTGTGTGTGCGCAGACAGGTTTTGCCTGTGAGCACATGGTGAAGAACAGAAGCTGATTTGACCTAGTTTAAAGGAGGAGGAGGAGGAGGAGGAGGAGGGTGGATGTGTGTGTGTCATTGTAGATTTGATATTATCTTCAGTGTTTTATCAGCATGTAGTTTAATAATAATGATTTTTATTTCACCGCCATGATACAATTCATCATAGATAAAGACTTGAGTAGATAAAGTAAAACACAAAGGCCTATCAGCACCAAGCTGTGGCTCAGCAGGAGTTGCAGGTTGATCCCAGTCTCCCTTGGGTGGAATCTCAAAACCCCAATTCTATGATTCGATTATCGATGCATCAGAGAATTCTATTTCTATACATTATTTATATTTTCATGCCTGTGTGTCTGTCAGAGGTGTTCATCTTCACCAGCCTCATGATCTGCTTCTCAGTTCAGAAATCAGGCTGCAACAGCGCTCAGTGCTCTACACACTGATTTGACATCCGTTCAGTTGAGACTCTTTACTGAATCACTGTGACGGTCATCAAGAGATTCTGCTCCGCTGCTCTTTTTGAATCACTCACAATTAGAGCTGATCCAGAGTCAGTGTTTTCAGATCTGTGAAGGTGTCAGACGGCAGCGTGTGGCTCTGCTGCTTTCACTGCCAGGAAACGAGAGTCGGAAAAACACGTGTTAAAGATTCACAGCTGAAGAAAAACCAACTGAGCTGAACCTCAAAGTACACAACTGCTGACTACACACACACACACACACACACACAACATGCTGAAAGTCGTCTCAGTGTGTGTGTGTGTGTGTGGGCGCAGTGTGTATGTGTCAGTAGCTGTCAACATTAATAAGACTTTCATCTTTTGTGCTAGTATAGTGTGCACGTGCATCTTAGGCCATCCTTGAAAATCTAATCCTCACTTTGTGTGTGTGTGTGTGTGCGTGTGTGTGTGTGTGTGTGTGTGTGTGTGTGTGTGTAATACCCTCTTATCCTGAAGTGCTGATGTGAGACTAAATCATTTTAGAGTCTCTCAGCTCATCATCACTAAAGATTAAACACATAAAAGTCACTAGATGTTGCTCAAAAAGACACAAGTCACGGTTTATGACCTATACTGCAGCCAGCCACCAGGGGGTGACTGAGACACTTTGGCTTCTCTCTTTGGACCCTTCATGTCGTCCATCTTTATTTACGGTCTATGGTCCAATCACTTTGGGGCCTGAGCTCATCAGTGAGTGAATGAACGTGATGTCTGTCCTTCATGAACGTCTCCGTGTCCCCTGATCGTCACCGGGAGGACACCTGTGTTGTCCTGTGAGTCGAGGGTTAAAGAGGCCTGCTGCCCCGAGGATTAACAGATTACAGTCTCACTCATCAGCAGGCCCGAGGTCAGATGGTTGTAATCCTGGTTCTGATCCACGGAGGACACTGTAGATAGGTTAACTGACTCCTGGTCAGTGTGTGGGCGGAGCAGGAAGCTCTGCTCAGCAGTTCCACCTGAACCCGGGCAGTCGGGCGCCGACTGTGTGTGAACGGGACCGGTTGAGACGTGAGGATGTGAGCGGGGGGGCGGCAGCATGCTCGGCTGGGTGGGAACTCTGATCAACAAGAGCTGGCTGGACAGGGAGCGCCACGTCCATCCCTGCGAGAGGAAACCTCGCTGTGGACGAGGACGGGTAAGAACGAAGCACCTCTTAGAGGCTGTCCTCTGATTGGTCAGTTTGGACGGGTGTCGCTGTCTTACCTGTCTTTCATGTGCGGCAGGAGCAGCAGGACTGAGTGGGGGTGTAGTCGGGTTGTGAAGGTGCCTGGTGGTGGTTTTGTATTTGATCTGCAGCAGCGGCTGTGACATCACTCGCATCAGATCCAGGAGAATAAGCTTCTTCAAAACCAACGTGTCAAACATTGTCATCCTTATGATGTCATCCTTATGATGTCATCATCTCTGATGTCATCTACAACAAACCTCCATTAATCCTCAGAGAAATCAGAGAGAGCAGAACCTCATGTCACAGTGATCCAGTGACGGTTTTCTGTTCATATCTGAGTTCACTGCAAACAGGAGCTGATCACAGTCAATTCAGCTGCTTTTATTTTGAAAGAACAGGAGCTGATCAAGGTCAATTCAGCTGCTTTTATTTTGAAAGAACAGGAGCTGATCACAGTCAATTCAGCTGCTTTTATTTTGAAAGAACAGGAGCTGATCACAGTCAATTCAGCTGCTTTTATTTTGAAAGAACAGGAGCTGATCACAGTCAATTCAGCTGCTTTTATTTTTGAAAGAACAGGAGCTGATCACAGTCAATTCAGCTGCTTTGATGTTGACAGCTTCACTGAACCTGTGTGTGTGTGTTTGTGTGTGTGTGTGTGTGTTTGCAGCCGGTCCAGCGGTCCAGTGCTCTGCTCTGTCCGTCGGTCATGTTCGGAACAAGAAAGACCTGGGACCTCGGCCACGCCCCCTGCCTACAGGAGCTCTGGAAGAAAGACATCTCATTGGACGGTGAGTCTGACGTCTGCTGTAGAGGAGGAGAAAAGAAACACCCGCATGGCTGCATTTTTGTCATGACAGAGGAGTGTGTGTGTGTGTGTGTGTGTGTATGTGTGAGAGAGAGAGAGATAGGGGGTGTGTGTGCATGTGTGTCTCGTACCTGATTGTAATGAATGGAGCTGGTCAGGCAGACAGAGCCGGGGAGCAGAGTGTGTGTGACAGTGCAGACTGTCAGAGGTGAGCTCAAACGCCACATTTCATTTATTCACGTATTCATGTGTTCACGTGTTCATGTGTTCACGTGTTCATGTGCCGTCTGTGTCTCTCAGCCGATCGGTTTACGTCCCGGGAGAGGACGGGTCGGCTCAACACTGCAGCTATTGTCAGAGAGAGAGTGTGTGTGTGTGTGTGTGTGTGTGCGCGCGTTTCTCCTGGTTTCACTTTTTTCTTTCTTGTGTCATTTCTCCACATTCGTCCTTTGTGTCTGTGTTAAATAAAGTTTGTAACAATCTAAAAGCAGTATAGAACTGATGAAAATTAGATCTGCCGTTTTATTGATAATTGATTTAGTTGGTTGAAGTCGTTTGTTAAGGAAACATGTGACACACATCTTTGTGTCTTTGGTTTTGGACGCTCAGTCAAACAGGACGTAGCCTGGAAACGTACAAGCAACAACACAACACAATGTCAGTCAGCAGTAACCCTGTGCGTGTGTGTTTGTGTGTCACCCAGAAAAAGTAAACACGCAGCATTTTGTGTGTTTGTGTCTAATCCTGTTTTCTAATCTGTCAGAGACCTGGTTTGTAACAGAGCAGGTTTCTCCTCAGTCCACGTGTGTTTGTGTTAAGTCTGTTTAATGCTCAAGATTGTTCTCACACAGTGCAGATTGTTCTCAAGATAAGATTTGAGGCCTCGTACACTTAGGAAAACGTGTGACCACACTCACACACGCAAACACACACACACACACAGTGTGTGAGCAGGTTAATGTGTCAGTGGACGTTATCAGCTGTTATCAGGTCTGACTGGTTTCTGTGGTCTTCAGGAGAAACGGAGGGACGACATCTGATGTGGAAAAATAAGTTAAAATCAGTTTTTTTGTGCGTAGAAAAACCTCATTAATCAGATTATAGATTAACTTCACAATGATCGGAATGTGTTTACACATGTTGAACTGGTTTCACCAACAAATATACAATCAACGTTTCTGTGCAAATTTAATTGGGGTTCACTTGAGGCCCCTCGTGGAGTCTCAGTTTTCAGCAGCAGCTCCAGCACCTGAAAGAAACTGATGTGACGTTCTTCTTGTCATCACAACTGTTCTGTTTGTCCCTCCTGTGTTTCCGTAGCGAGCTCACTGGACTTCCTGATGAGTGATGGTGAGGACGACAACTCCTTCCTATCTCTGCCCAAAGCCACCTTCTCACAGCGCCCCTCTCTGACCGCAGAGCTGACCGAAACAAGCGCACCCAGCCAGCAGCTGCTCATCCAGGTAACACAGAGGGTGGGTGTGTCCAGTAGGGGGCGTGTCTGTCGTTGGGTGGGGGTCAGTACTGACTTGTGTCCACTGATACGTTTGTTTAGACCTCAGAGGGACTCGACCTCTTCACAACTGGAACATCTGTGTTTTACTGATTGAATTCTCAGTGTTGATCTAAAAGCTGTGATCAGAGCAGCAGCTCCGTCCTCGTCTCTTTCCACCTGGTCACTGGTTCTGCTTCCTCTCATCGTGCTGTGTTGTTATGTCTCCACGCTACAGAAGGTCACCTGGTCCTGCTGGTGGACTCCTGCCCACGTAAAAATATTCACTCTGCTTTTTAGGCTGTTTTCAGACATGAACTCAAGAATATTTCTTTGACATTTTGTGTAGTTAGTGTTTCACCTGTGCAGCAGCAGCAGGTTGTTGGTTCCGACTCGTTCACACCAACAGGGACACGAAGGGAGAGATCAGTGTTGTCAGACATTTGTTCTCACAGACAGAACCTTCAGAACAGGAACACGTCCAGACTTCAGTTCATGTCTGAAAACAGCTCCAGTGTTTCTTAGTCTCTGCTGCTGCTTCCTGGAGCCATGACTCGTCCTCCTTCTTCCTCCACGTTTCCTTTTGCTCTCTAGTCTCCGTCCTTCTCCTCAGTCTCACTGAGCTGTAGGTTAGAAGAAGCTTCCTGCTCTTAGAAACAGCTTCACGTGGCTGATTGTACGACATGGCTCATTCATAGTGCTCTGTGTGTGTGTGTGTGTGTTTGTGTGTGTGTGTGTGTGTTCAGACTCTACAGGACAAAGTGTGTGAGTTTCAGTCTCGTCTTCGCTCTGAAGAAGTCACTCGTCACCTGCTCGTCCAGCAGCTGCAGCAGCAGAGCGTCCAGGAGAAGTGTGGAGGAGGCGGGACTGTGGGAGGAGTCCAGGCGCCGGGGGAGGAGCGTCTGTCAGCGCCGCCAAACGGTGAGAAGCAGAGGTGATGTCACGGCTGCAGGAGGAGATGGTTCATAAGATCCAGCTGTGAGATCGGTCTGAATCGTTCACATGAGTCAAACCTCCTGCAACCGTTGTTTGTATAATGAACTTGGTCTTCATGACCCTCAGTTCAAATAGTCGGTTGTTTTTCAAACACAGATTCAAAGCTGGTTATGTCTCCGGGCCTGTGACGCCCAGTGGCTGGAGGCTTTATGTTTATTCGTCCCATTGTTGTAACGCAGATGGAATTTCTTCAAATTTGGGGCAGATGATTTGGGTCGTTGAAGGTCGCTGTGGCCTCTTGAACATGATGTCTTGAGTCTGCCTCATGGGAATTATTGTGTGTGTGTGTTTGTGTAGGTGAACAACCTTCAGAGTGTTTCAGCCGTCAAGAAGAGCAGCTCGTTATTCGGCTGCGCACACAGGTACGTCTACAGGAAGAATCAATCAAACTCAGTCAGCAGCTGATTGGACGGTGATCAGCTGTTTGCAGTGAACAGTGATGAACAGACAACTGTCACTGGATCACTCAGGAGAGTTAAATTCTCTCACTGAGTCGTGTTTGTTTAAATCTGACGTAAAAACCTGTTTGACACTTTGACAGTTAGTTTTATTAGTGTCACTTCACTGAGCGGCTGCTGCTCCTCAGGTTTCATTCAGTTTGTCTGATGAGTGACTTTGTGCTTCAGTGTTTCACTGTGAACACACTGATCTGCTTTCTTTACTCTATCACACAAAGTGGAGAATTAGGTGAAAGTTAAATCATTTGAGAAAAGGATTTTCCTTTTGTCTGACTGAAACCAGGGAACCGACACAATGACAACCTGAATAACGAAACAAGAAGTATGATACAGTATGAGAAACTGTTTCATGTGAAGAGGAGCGATTTAACTCTGATGTGTTGTGGTTTGTTTGCAGGTGGAGGAGCTGGAGAAGAAGCTGTTGGATCAGACTCAGGAGGTGGAGAGACTTCGCTCAGAGCTGGTGAGACCCTGCCAGACTGCATTCCTGAGGAGCCCTGGGAAAAATAACAGTCACACACACACACACACACAAACACACACACACACACATTTGTCTGTCTATATTTGTTGGGAACCTCACAGCAACCTTAAAAAATGTGTGAAACTCTGTTTGAACAATGATGTGAACGTAAAGAACATTTTACAAAGGAATATTTAAGAATGGTTTGTGTCCTCCGGGCCTACAGGGGGCGACAGACCTGGAGAAGCAGCTGGAGCTGCTGGAGGTGGAGAACGAGCGTCTGAAGCAGGAGCTGAAGTCATGGAGGAGCTCAGAGCTTCAGAAGCTCGGCGCTGCAGCAGAGACGTGCAGCTGCAGCCACTGCCCCCACAGCCAGGTACACAAACTACACACAGGTACACACACTGCCCTTTAGAACCAGGTGTGTATACACACAGGTACACAAACTACACACAGGTACACATGCTGCTGTCTTTGTGTCCCCACTGACACATGCAAAGCGTCCTTGGGTCTCTTGAAAGGTGCTTTATTAACTGGATGACCCTGTCGTGCAGGAGGCAGACTCCCTGCGCAGGGAGGTGTCGCGCTGGGAGAACCAGGCCCGGCAGAGGGAGCGTCGTCTGGCTGAGCTGGAGCGAGAGCTGCTGGAGAAGAGCTCCAGGGTGGAGGCTCTCCACCGACAGCTGGATGACTCCACCCGGCAGCTGGAGGAGTCGAGGCAGAGGCAGGAGGAGGCTGAGGGGAAACTCGCTCTGCGACTGCACGAGTGCGAGCAGGAGACGGCCAGACAGGCTGCAGCGCCCTCTAGGGTCAAGGTGAGGTCACCACAGATCAGTGGGAGACATCAAACCTTTTGTTCACATCATTAACTGATAATCTAGATAATGTATGTTGTGATACACAATTCCTTTCTAGTTTACATGTGCAGCCGGAAAACAGTTTTTTAAGAATCTTCACTTTGGAAGGCGTTTGTAAAAATCTCGCTGTGTAAAAAAAAAAAGAATAATTTCCACGTCTGCAGGTTTGAGAATTTCTCAATAAAACCTGTAAACGGCCTCTGTCCTTCAGCAAAGAGCTACAGACTGGATGATAGAGCAGCTTCTCTCTGGTGGAGACCAAACACGGAGCTCATAGATTTCTGGACACAGACTCCAGTCCAGGGATTTATCACTGGTTCACTGATTGTGTTGTTATCTAATCGGATGTGTAATGGATGTCTCGGTTGTTCTTCAGTACGTGACTCAGACGGTGGAGGTGGAGTCGGCCGACTCACAGAAAGCTCTGGTTGAGATGCAGATGAAGAACGCCGCCCTGCAGGAGCAGCTCTCTCTCCAGAGGCAGCTGCTGAGGGAGCTGGAGACGCAGCTGCACGAGTCTCAGAGAACCTGCGCTCAGCTCCGCACGCAGGTAACAGCTGTTTACAACTTCCTGTCCAGATCCACTGACCCAGGATCACGTGTGGATTCTGCATGAAGCCACGTTGAGTCAGCGTTTCTGTGACTCCTGTAGATCCTGTGAGTTTTGATAAACAGACAATTAGCCTGGATTAGTATGAAGCAAGGGCAACTGAGGGGGGACTGTTAGCCTAGCTTAGCATAAAGACAGAGTTTTGGTCATAATGAACCAATGGGATGAAGGAGGATGCAGATAAACGGAGCCCCTGCCCCCCCCCCTCCCTCTACAGTTAACCTTGTCCTCTCTGCATGCGTCCTGCAGCTGCTCGCCGATCGAGGCCGTCTCTGCGGCCTCCTCTCCACAGCCATCGGCGGAGGAGACAGTGAGGAGGTTCGCAGGTTGTCTAAGGTTGGCCCCGCCCCCTCTCTGTGACGTAACTTAGGTTCAGAGGTCACAGCGAGAGCCCCCCCCCACAAATCCCCCCCTACCTCCTTCTAACCGAGAGCTCAGGTTTCAAACCAGCAAAACAAACTCAGACTGAGGAATTAATATTTCTTATGTGAGCAATATTAGAAGACGAGGTTCTCGTGTCTCAAGGGGTCACGACCCTCCGACCACATCAGGTCTCGATTACGAGCTCAGTAAATAAAGATGGACGACATGACGGCTCCCTAAAGTAACGTGTCCTGTTCGCCCCCTGGTGGCTGGCTGCAGTACAGGTCATGAATCCTGCTTCCTCCATGTTCAAGTGTTTATTTTTCTGATGAGTTTGGTTTTAATAAAATATTATGGAAATGGTCTGAGACGTCATGATTGACAGCTGGCTCCTGATTGGTTGTGTATGGGTGGGACCTTGAGCTCTCCGTCTGTGACATGAACCCTTCCCAGTGCACCCCCCACGTACCTGTGTTCCCACCTCAGCTCAGGTTTAGACCAGTTCATCCTGTAGTGTGAGTTTAGCTGAGTAGCAGAACGTAGTTTAGTGTTCGTGTTGTCATGTAAGTTTTTATCTACTGTTCAGCTTCAGGACTGATACAATTGAAGTTTGATATTAATTTATTGATATTATTCAAGAGCTGTTTTACAGAATCTAATTTATGGTTTGTATCTGGATGTTCTCTGCTCGTTCCTGTATGAACATGTGAGCTCTGTCTGGACGGAGCCGAGCGTCAGCATCGTCCTCCGCTGACGCTCGTCTCTGATCATCGAGTGTAAGCGTCTGCTCCGTCCGTCAGATCCTGGTGTACGAGGGAGAGATGGAGCGAGCGCAGGGTCAGCTGGAGGTGGAGATGCAGAACCTGGAGGAGGAGAAGAACCGAGTGATCGAGGAGGCGTTCATCAGAGCCGAGAGCGAGATGAAGGCCGTGCACGAGAACCTGGCAGGTCGGGCTGCTTCCTGTGTGTTGCTTCTCTCACTTTGTGTGTGTGTGTGTGTTGGACTGACGGATGTGTTTGTGTTGTTGTGCGTCAGGAGTGCGTATGAACCTGCTCAGTCTGCAGCCGGCTCTCAGGACTCTCACCTGCGACTACAACTGTCTGAAGCGGCAGGTGCAGGAGTTTCCCTTCATGCTGGACAAAGCCATCACCGAGGCGAAGCAGGAGGTGGGTGGAGACCAGAGCCACTCGGGTTCAGATTTCTGAGACCGACCTCCGGATGATGTTGACATGATGGTTTGTGTGTCAGATCTGTCAGGTGATCAGCGAGGTGAGCAGCACCAACCAGGATCTGCTGCGTAAATACAAGCGGGAGATGAACCTGAGGAAGAAGTGTCACAACGAGCTGGTTCGACTCAAAGGTCAGAAAATAAACCTGTGATGATGGTGACTGAAACATGTGAAACGTAAATCTGATGAAGACGTTGAGAGTTTTTTTTTACCAGGTGATGATCCTTTTAAAGCGTGAAATAATCAACTTTTTGTTTTGGTCTTAATTGTGGAACTGGGATCTTCTCCACCGTGTCCCAGGTAACATCCGTGTTTTCTGCCGCGTCCGCCCGGTGAGTCAGGAGGAGCAGGACGCCGCCGACGCCAAAACCATGTTGAGCTTCGACTCGGATGACGACGCCGTCCTCTACCTCTCCAGCAAGGGCAAGATGATGACCTTTGAACTGGACAAAGTGTTCCCTCCTCGGGCCACGCAGGCGGAGGTGAGTGACGGATTTTACACCTGAGAACCGACTCATTGGTTTAGTCGGCTTCACTCTTGTCTTGTTTATTGTTAATTTAGATTTAGGTGTAGACGCTCCACATGTTTCTGTGTGACCAGGATCTGTGGATGGTGTAGATTCGTCTCACGTGTGTCTTCTCTCTGATTGGTCCATCAGGTGTTTCAGGAAGTGCAGTCTCTGGTCACTTCCTGTATCGACGGCTTTAACGTCTGCATCTTCGCCTACGGACAGACCGGCTCTGGAAAGACCTACACCATGGAGGTAGGAGGTTTCAGTTTGTTACCACCGACACTTCTTGTTTCTTCTACCAGATGATTGTTTGTCGTCTCTGGAATAAAACCAGGCGTCTGTTTCAGGGCGTGGTGAACGACCCCGGCATCAACCAGCGGGCGCTGCGTCTGCTCTTCTCCGAGGTGACGGAGAAAGCTCCAGACTGGGACTACAAGATCAGCGTCGGCATGGTGGAGATCTACAACGAGACGCTGCGGTGAGAGAACAGCTGATCTCCAGTCAGTTTAGATCTGATGTGAAATATTTCACACAAGTGTGTCGGTTACGGTGATAAAAGGAGGTTCATGTTCCCCTGAGGATGAACCATAATAACTCTGACGTCATTAATCCAGATTAAGAGTCAACAATAATTTGCAGGTCTGTGTTTCTCTAGAAAGTAACTTTTATTTGAAATTATAAGGAAAACATTAATTTGTCAGTCACTATAAAGAAATGATGATGTAATTACAGCTGAGTCTGAAACAAGGCCACTGTACAAAACTTTAGACTGAAGTAACATTTCCTTAAGGTCTTTTACAGGGTGTAGTGAACATTACAGCCACACGGGGGTGCTGTCATGTTCACAGCGATGACGAGTTACTTCTACATCAGAAGAAATATAATTTAGTTTCATGAAGATTTGTTTAATAAGTTAAATCCAAACATTGTCAGTCAAGCCTCAGTAATTTCCTTGGCTTTCCTTCCTTTCCAGCGGGTGTGCGTGTCTGTCTGTGTGTGTCTGTGTGTGTGTTTGTCTGTGTGTCTGTTTGTGTGTATGTACGTGTGTGTCGACTCGCATCCATCACAGCTCCTGTTGTTTCATGAATAAACCAGCTGACTGATGCAGATGTTGCGTCGCTGTGTTTGTGCCGGACGATGAATTTGAGACGTGCTCATGTTCAGCACAGATTTTCTGTGGTTACGTAAAAGGTGGATCGTGTTAAACGATGTTTATCCTCGTCTGTCCAGCTGTTGTGTTAGAGAACATCTGGAAGAACTATTTATAAATTATATATTTCAAATTAATGGTGACATTGTGATATTGATGTCAGAACAACCAGGAGGGTTGAAGCTGCTCTGGTTGGTGGAGACGAACAGTGTCATGCGAGTTCATAAACAGTTTAAATATTGTCTTCATATTCTGAAGAGCTGCCCTGAGGACTTTGACTGACTGTTGACGTGTCTCCGTCCACCAGGGACCTGCTGGGCGAGAACCCCACGGACAAGCTGGACATCAAGATGAACCCTGACGGCAGCGGACAGCTCTACGTCCCCGGACTGACTGAGTTCCCTGTGCAGAGCCCGGAGGACATCAACCGGGTGAGAGCGTCCCGCTGAGCGTCCTCACTACCACGTCTCACTGCTGCTGTGGCTACACCTGGTGTCCACACTGTGCAGATCACCAGCCTCTGAATCAGAGACTTGATCAAACGCTGCCGCTCTCGTTCTAGTTTGAAAACTCTCGAGTTGTGTTTTATCTGGACGAACAGAAACTGAGACTTTTGTAAACGACTCCGCCTTTCTCTTCCTGATTGGTTCTGATCAGTCACATGACTCCTGACTTACTGTCAGTCACAGTTCCATCTCTGAGAAGAGAGATCCCTGCTCTTACTTCTCATCTTACTGTGTGTGTGTGTGTGTGTGTGTGTGTGTGTGTGTGTGTGTGTGTGTGTGTGTGTGTGTGTGTGTGTGTGTGTGTGTGTGTGTGTGTGTGTGTGTGTGTGTGTGTGTGTGTGTGTGTGTGTGTGTGTGTGTGTGTGTGTGTGTGTGTGTGTGTGTGTGTCCTCAGGTGTTTGAGTTGGGTCACATGAACAGAGCGACGGCCTGCACCAACCTGAACGAACACAGCTCTCGCTCACACGCTTTGCTCATCATCACCGTGTGTGGGTTCAACGCCGCCACTGGAAACCGCACACAAGGTAGACACACAGGCACACACACACACTAACACACTCACACTCACACACACACTCACACACACACACACACTCACACAGATCACTCAACACCCTGCGTTGTGGTCCAGGTAAGCTGAACCTGGTCGACCTGGCGGGCTCGGAGCGGATCGGGAAGTCGGGGGCGGAGGGCAGTCGCCTCCGAGAGGCTCAGTGCATCAACAAGTCTCTGTCGGCGCTCGGTGATGTCATCAACGCGCTGCGGAGCAGACACGCCCACGTCCCGTTCAGAAACTCCCGCCTCACCTACCTGCTGCAGGACTCCCTGAGCGGGGACAGCAAGACGCTGATGATGGTGCAGGTAAAACATGAAGGAGTGTGTGTTTGTCTCTGTGTGTGTGTGCGTGTCTGTGTGTGTGTGTATGTCTTTGTGTGTGTGTGTTCCTTCAGGAAGTGACTCTGTGTTGTGTCCAGGTTTCTCCGTTGTCTAGCAACATCAGCGAGTCGGTGTGCTCTCTGAAGTTCGCTCAGCGCGTTCGCAGCATCGAACTCAGCTCGTCGTCCAGGAGACACGAGACCTCGTCCACCTCGTCCTCGCCCACGCACGACAGCATCGAGGTAACCACCAGCTCAACTCGACCTGATGATGTCACCTGGTTCCCAATCTATTGTCCATGTTCTGACCTTTGACCTCTCCTCCTCAGCTCGACTCCCCCCCGATCACCCCCCTCCCTCTCCCCATCTCTCGGGCGAGCAGCGCAGGCTCCACCCTCTCCTCCGCCTCCAGAACCCTGAGCGGCTCCCGCAGGAGGTCCCAGTCCCAACTGTCCACAGGTAGAGACACACACACACACACACACACACACACACACACACACACACACCTTCCATTCTTCCACCAAGCTTACAGGAAATGTGTTGAGTAGTTTTTGTGTGTACCTGCAGACAAACAAACAAACAAACAAACAACAACTTTCCCTTTTACTGAAATAAAACCTGAGTCCATGATGATAAACAAACATCAGCTGTTCTCAGATTCTCCTCCTCTTCCTCTGTGTCCTCACTCTGGGATCTGATTGGTTGGTTTCCAGACAGACAGGTAGACAGAGCCAGCCCATTGGTGGGGGACGGTGGGCAGGTAGGTAGGGGTGTATGCTGATTGGTGGACGGCTTGGCATGGAAGCGCTCAGCATGGCATGGTGCCCCCTCACCCCTCCCCCCTCCCCTCCCCTCTAACCCCACCCCTCCCCACCTCTAACCTGCAGAGCCGTGGCCGCGGCGCACTGAGCCTGCGGGCCGCGCTGTTTGTGTCGCCTGTTTGAATCCGTAAGGTCACAAGGAAATGACACGTTCACTGAGTCTGTGTCACGAGTCTGACGAACCAATCATCTTCATCCTCTGTGTGTGTGTGTGTGTGTGTGTGTGTTTGTGTGTGTTGAATTGTCTTTCTGTTGTGACGTCAGTGTGGATGTTGTGAGTCTAACCCCCCCCCCCCCTGCTCTGTGGCCTCGCTGGTCGTCCTGCTGATGAGCCGAGGATTGTGGGATTGCTAACACCATGTCTACACTGATAAATCTGAAAACACTGTGTGGACGTTAGGCTGCGATTATACTTTTCTGTTTTTGTCACAGAATTAAAAGCCATGTTTTCACATTTATTCTGACCCGTGTGGACAAGTGACGTGTCATGCGGACATGTGACGTGTCATGCGGACATGTGACGTGTCATGTGACGTGTCATGTGGACATGTGACGTGTCATGTGACGTGTCATGTGGACATGTGACGTGTCATGTGACGTGTCATGTGACAGTGGACTGACGCTCTGGTTCCCTCTGCAGGACGACTGAAGATGACGGCCTGAGCGACCCGGAGGTGGCGCTGTGGGACGTCCGGTTCTGACTGGGGGGTGTCGGCCAACACCCTGAGGATTTTATCATCGCGTCACCGCTGGATGTATTACCGCCCTCTACTGGTGGAAAGAGAAGGAGCAAAGGCTGATGGGAAGTTTCCGTGACCCTCTGTCAGCAGAGAACCCGGCCAAACGCTTTATTCCCCGTGTCGTCCTCCAGCTGAATCAACTCCATCTTTACTCATCCTCCAGAAACCAGTACATGCTTTCTAATCACAGTATTTCCTTTATTGTTTCTTTGTAACATTGCACTTTATAAATTTAGGTTATTTTCTATCCCACAATTCCAGATGTGGTTGATTTATAATATATGCATAAAATGGTTATATATTTATGTTTGATATGCTTTAATCCTTTTTTTTTAATCTAGACTTTTTTCTTTTTGACGGATGATGCAGGATGTGTGATATTTGAGGTTTGTCCTAAAAGGAAGATTTCTTGAATCTCCCCCCCCCCCCCCCCCCCCCCCCACACACCTCCGATCAGGGTACTCCACTGAAGCTGTCCGTCGGGACCTGAGCAATACGAGCAAATCCTCACCCGTGTTCATGATTGTTTTTGATCTTCTCTTCCTGTGGATGATTTTGAGCTTAAAATAAACTTCATGATCCTTCAGCTCATTGAAATCAAAGACTTCTCTTTCCTCGACTGTTTCCTCTCGGTGTCGACCTCCGACTGAACAGACGTGTGCTGAGTGACGTGATGCAGGAGAACCGTTAGTTGTAGAGAACAGGAAACGCTTAGAGCCGCAATGAGCTGCTGTGTGTTGAGCTGATGATGAACACGTCTGCTTGCTTTGTCTCCGCTGTAGAATTCTACAGTTTGGATTTTGTATTCACTTTTTAATAAACTCTTCAAAACCAACCTGCTTCAGCTCGTCACTGGAGACATCTCCTGAGCTGTGATGTCATCAAAACACATGCATCAGAGTGTAGAGCGGCAAAAAAGTATTAACAAATCACAATTGTATGATATCAAACGTCAGATCCAAAACGTTGTACATAAAAAAATTTAAAATACTAGTTTGTCATAAAAAAGCAGAAAACATCAAGTATCTTTAAAAATACAGTATGATGTTAAACGTCATTAAAATGTTAACGTGAAATTGCATTGTCATAGTACATCATAAAAACGTAAACGTCATTGTATGCAATTAAAATGCAAAAAAAGTATGTTTGAAAGATTCCATTTTATAAGATCACGACAGAATCGTCAGTAATAAAAACAACAAAGAAGCAAAAGATTGTTTTACAAACTTTATTTAAATAACTATTGACAAATTACCATTAACAAAACGTATCTTAGCGTAGAAACTAGCGTAAACATAGTTTGGAGCTAATGTTTCTCGTCTTTATGCTAACGATAGAAAACATTTACTGAAATGTCTAACTCCTTTTAACATTGCTGCATAAAATATTCTGTTCTGTGATTTGAAATCAGTTTTCATTTTCTGGGACGAGAAACATTGATAAATAACTCGTGGTCTGGTGAGGTTCATCGTGTGGACTCGTCTCAGATGAACTTTGTTTCAGCAGTGATCACGTCCCTCTTCTCTGATTGTGAGAAGTTAGAGATTTCTCCTCTGAGTCAGTTCCAGGACGACAAACGTCTTTAAGCAACACTTTCATTAACGTGTTTCTTCTTCACTCGGCGACTCGCTGCTGGATTTGTGTCGGAGTCTCTTCCTCAGATTTCGTCTCCTGCTGCTGATCAGCTGGTCCCGGGTCAGCGGGAGTGGAGCGCTCGCTGCAGCTCAGAGCGAGTCGTCGAGCGGCGCCAGGAGCAGCTGCAGCTCGATGAAGGTGCTGCCGTGCCGCCCCACCTGCGTCGCCTTGTTCTTCACGATGTTGCTGAGGTTCTTCAGCTGCTTGCAGCACGCGCGGCACTTCTGGTGTCTGCAGCAACACAAACACCATCAGGTCACTTCACATGGATCAATTCATGTTCAACCTGGTTCAGACATGAAGCTGCTCCAGAGACGTCAGCAGCTTCTCTCCGACTCACCGCTCCTCTCGTGTGATGTCGACTCCGACCGACGGCGTCGCCCTCAGCGTGTCTGAGATCAAACCCCAGAAGTGTTTCATGATGAGCTTCAGAGACGTGCAGCCCGTCTGGATGTAGCTGACACAGAGGAAGGGGATTGGTCGGTTAGCGGCGTCAGACAGAAATCAGTCTTTAATGTGTTTGGTACAGAAATTAAACTTTTAACATTTAAAATATCAAAGATTTTTTTTCCTGCTTGAACGTGTTGGATCATATCTTTATAACTTCAGCTCTGAGGCCAGAGATGTAAGTTCTTTTAACTACGTGTATTTGTCAGCATCATGGCCGCCTCAAACCAGGACGCTCTGAAAGCAGTCTCAGTTCTGTGGTGCGCCATCTAGTGGAAGACTCCAGTAACATGCGTAGTGAGCTTTTACCCAACAAAGGTCGTCTACAGTATAGATATATATATAAAGGCTAGATGTCTCGTCCGTGTTTCCGGCCAGCGTTTCCAAGTCAAACGTCCGCACATGGCGGCCATCTTGCCACAGGCGGCTAGCTCACCCTGACTACCTGATGACGACAGAATCGTTCTTCTCTCACCTCTCGTATTTACTCTGCAGCAGTTTGTCGACTTGAGGAAGAACCGTCGTACAAACGTCCAGTTTCCACAAAGACCTGAAAGATGAATCGTTCAAATCGATCAGCGCAGGAAATGTTAAAAGAAAGAAACGATATCAGACTCTTCTCTGTGCAGCTCCTCTGTCGCCATAGAAAGACGTTTTAGAGGTTAAATAAAAACATGATCAAAAATGATATTGTGATGTTATATCGATTAGAACCTTGTTATTGATCAGTTTGGTGTGTGTGTGACTCACGGCTGGAGGTTGAGGATGTTGAGGAGGTCCACGACGATGGACAAGTCATTCATGGAGACAGCGGCGTCCATGGCGCTCTGCACAGACATCGAGTTGTGAAGGTTGAATATAAATATATACAGTAGTTGTTTTTAAATATACAGTCACAGACGGTCTGTGTCTACGTCACCTTGACGCCCTGTCGGTTCCACACGGCCAGGACCGTCTCCAGGTTCATGTTGCGTCTGCTCAGCATCACACACATGGTGTCGTGACCTTTTCTCATCTGGGACAGAACCTCGTCATCGCTCAGGGCTCCAGGTCGGTTGTTGGGGGACGTCTGAGGAACGTGGAGACACCTTTAGGTTTCATCTGTTACAGTAAAAACACTGTCAGTGAATCTAGTCCCGTGGACGTGATGTTTCCTCACCAGCAGGTAGTCGTCCATGTTGAGTCCGATGGGCTCGTTCCTGCTGCTCAGGATGACTTTAGGAAGTGGTTTGGTTTTCACTGTGGTGACGCGAGGCTGAGCAGGGGGGGGGGCGGGGGGCGGCGGGGTCCCCTGCTGACGGGGCCGGATGTTTGGAGCTGGAGACGACGGTGGGCTCCACCCGCTGGACGGGAGTCGAGGACGCCAACGGAGGAGCCTTCAACACGACAAAACTTTACTTTCACACAACAAAAGACAGAAAGTGAACACGTGTTCGGTCACGTGCACGTGTTCGGTCACGTGCACGTGTTCGGTCACGTGCACGTCACTGACCTGCAGCTTGTCAGGAAACAGAGACGTCATGTCCCTCAGCTGCCGCCCGATGGCCAAGATCGTCTCTGAGGGAAGGAACGAAACATAATTTATCACTCTGTGCTTTTACTTTGGTGAGTGGGTTGTCACAGAGACCAGCTCCTCACACTGCCGGCTCTGTGATCAGAGTGAGGAAGAGGAAGATGAGGAAGAACACTCACCGTCTTCTGGAGGAGCAGGAAAAGGCTCCGACACCTTGGGAGGAGTCCGAGCTGAAGAGAGACAAGAGTCTTTAATGAGGCTTTTCATTTCTCAATTGAGTTTGGAATTCATGAATAATAATCAAAGTGATCAAAACTAATTATGTTGAATTTGACTGAAAACCTTAAAACATCTAAGAACTTCATATTGATCTCTGTCTATAATATTTTTGACAAATCAAAATAAAATATTAAAACTGAATTGAAACTTAAATTAGAATCGAAACGTCCAGGAACATAAAACCTGATCAGGGCTCGTTAGCTCTGCAGGTGTCATGCTGACAGTCGACCTACAGATGGCGGTCTTGGGCTGAAAGATTTCCTTGAAGTCTTCAGCGTTGTGGATCTCAGCTGACGAGGCCTTCTCCTCGGCCTCGTCCTCACTGGGGCTCCGCCTCTGACCTTCAGGGCTCCGCCTCTCAGAGTCGGACCTCTGCTTCACCCTGATGACATCATGACATGTGAAGTGACATCATGACATGTGAAGTGATGTCACGACATGAGTGAGCTACGGTTTCTGTTTTATTTTTGTGAAATGAGTTATAATAAAGTCACGTCTGTTCACGTTTTGTTGAAGCTAAAGGCCGTGATCACGAATTTACATTCATATATTTCAGTTAATAACAAATTCATAACAAAGTTATACCTTATACTCTGTGAATATTTTCCCAAAAACAATATTTACATAAAAATGTTTACAGCAGCAGAGTGGTGGTGACCGATGTGCGTGTGCTCACCTCTGGGAGCTGCAGGTGGTCGTGGGTCTGTCGTAGCTCTTTCGCAGAGCGGCTCCTTTGGGCTCTTTGGGCTCTGTGAGCGGCTGGTAGTCCTGGATGATTCCCTTGATCACAGAGCCGCCGCTCTTCTTCACCCGCTTGAGATCGACCACGTACGAGGACACGCTGGAGAGCTGGTGAGACACGCCGATCTGACGGAGGACGAGAGGAACCAGAGAGAAACGGGGCGTGAGTTCGGAGCCTTCAGGCTGAAGAAGGAGAGTTATTGTTTCTATCACGATCCTGTAGGTGGCGCTACACACCAGCTGCTGGTTGCAAACTGCCAGGTCAGAGACTTTGCCCCAGCCGACCGTCACCACATCGAGGCAGCGGTCAGGCTCCCAGCCAAAGACCCGCAGAGAGTCTGTGCCGCCGCTGAAGAGACAGGTGCCGTCCGGACTGAAACTTACACACCTGAAAACACAGGTCAGAGGTCAGGTGAGGGCTCAGGGGTCAGAGGTCATACTCCAGAGGCATGGCGTCCGCCCTGCGTCACTCACCTGACTGCAGACGTGTTTCCCTCCATCGAACCAATCATGGTAAATTTCTCCAGATCCCACAGCTTGACGGTCCTGCAACAAACACACACACACAAACACAAACACAAACACACACACACAAACACAGACACACATGAACACACATAAACACACACACACAAACACAGACACACATAAACAAACTCAAACTGATGAATCTGGATTCCACAGGATCAACAGCAACAAAGGGTTGAGGTGGAGACGTACCTGTCGGAGCTGCCTGAAGCCAGCAGGTACTCGTTGGGGTGGAACTGGAGGATGTTGACGGGGCCTGAGTGAGATTTGAACTCTGTGATGGTCTTGCCCAGGTTCAGGTCCCACAGCTGAGGACACGAGAGACGAGGACACAGATTAGAGGATCAGTTCAGGTCTGAAGCAGCTGGAAGAGTCCTGGATCAGTTTGTACCTTGATGGTGCAGTCGTCACTGGCTGAAGCCAACCACTTCCCATCGGGACTGAAGACCAGACTTCTGACGGCCTCAGTGTGACCCTGAGACGCAAACACAACTTTATCATTCACAGACAATAAAAGGCTTTTATTCTGAAATCCTCATCAGCTGTGACTTCTTTCATGCAACAAAAACAAGCTGAAACTGAGACTTGTGTAAACAGAGCTGACAAAGTTTTAGTTTAGTTAAAGAAAGAATAATGGACTAGAAGCTGATTGTGACATGTTCACACTGAGCATCACTCAGGGGATTCCTCGATGTTTCAAGAACAAACATTTAAATACTGTCTATGAACAAACAAACAAACAAACAAACAAACACACACTTCTTACCATGTATTTGAACACATAAGCTTTCCTTCGAACGTCCCACAGCTGAAAGGAATCAAATTAAACCAAAGATAAATAAAAATGCAATTAATGTAGAACAAGAAAACAACAACACACATAGTCAAGCACATATTTTAAACACACACACACACACACACCTTGATGTTTGTGTCCATGGAGCTGGAGGCGAGGAACTCTCCATACGGATGGAAGCCCAGACTGGTGATGTTTGCTTTATGTCCCATCAGAGTCCTTAAAACTGGAGGAGATGAAACAGCAGAGTGGTTCTTTTAATCGACTAAAGAACAAACTTCTATCTAAAAAAACTCACACACACACACAGACACACACACACACACAGACACACAGTAACAAACTGGTCCTCACTCTTTGCAGCCTCCAGGTCCCAGACTCGTATTGATCCGGACTGGGAACCAGCAACCACCTGCTCCTCTGACATGTTGAACTGGACACACTCCACCGGGCTCTTGTGACCAGTCAAACTCTGAGACACACACACACACACACACAGTAATGAGTATGAGTGCAGTGTGGTGCAGGTGCTGTGGCAGCTGCTGCAGGGAGGACGCTGTCTCACCATGATGCAGTTGGCTTTGCTCACGGCCCAGATGTTCACCCGGCAGTCCTCTCCCCCTGTGGCCAGCAGGCGGCCGGAGCTCTGACCCAGAGACAGACAGGAGACGCTGCTGGAGTGAGCCTCGAACTCCTCTGCACAACAACAGGAGGGACACGTTTAGTCCTGAGCTGCCGGAGGACACGAGGACTGAGAGCAACGAGCAGCTCAGTCCCAACGACTTGATGCTGTAGACGAGTCTTTCACATGATGGTCTGTGTTCTTAATGAGGACCTGCAGTGCATCTCCTCTAGGGGGCAGACACGAGTCATGTCCTCTCTGATTGACACCAGAATATGTTCAGTTCTACACTTTATCTGTTGTTGATGCTCAGATCACGTATCTTTCTCTGCTGCTGACTTTACTGCAGCGCCCCCCACAGGTCAGAGACTTTACTGCAGCGCCCCCCACAGGTCAGAGACTTTACTGCAGCGACCCACTAAACAGAATGATGGATGAATAAATGAACTTGTGAACGAGGCTGAATTGAAAGTTAAAGTTTTTGAGAACATGTTAAATATGAGGTGAAGTGTGTTGCTGTTCAATCAAACACTCGAGGGGAAAGGAGAGAGTTCCGCTCAGTGTGAAACAAAGAGGAGGAAGAAGCACTTACGCAGTCGCCATGAGATCTTAGTGGAGTTGGCAGAAGCCATACTGGTCACACTGGTTTGTTTGAGACGCTGGACAATGTCGACATTAAGTCATGGATTGAGTCGAGCTTCAGATTCAGTCGTCGGGTTGTCGTCCACCTGCGGCGACACAAACACACATGTTCACATCAGAGCAGTGTATTGTGCCCTGTCAGCACAATACACTTTCATTTATCATCAGTTATCTTCTGTATTTAATGAATTTTTACATATTCTTGTTTATTTTATCATAGTAATTAACATATTTTAACAAACTTTATTGTATTTCTATTGAGTTGTCTTTGATTATATTGCTTGTCTCCCTCATTCTGACCTGATGCTGCTATAACAGCTGAATGTCCCCGGTGTTTGGATCAATAAAGTTTCATCTCATCTCAATAAGACAATTATAGATGTAATGAATTCATTTGTCTTTAATTCTTCCAGCACTGGGAATCTGTGACCACTGACACTGGGACACTAAAGCAAACTCACAACTGACAACACTTCTTCTACACAACGTGTGTGTGCAGTTTAACAGTGAGACACAAACAAGTGTTTTTGAAAAGTGATGCATCTGAAGTTAGTAAACTCAGGTGTCACGTGTCTGACAGAGGGAAACATTTGACCTGATAACTGAAGAGCTGGAGTTAGCTTTAGCTTTCCCAGGTGTTCCTAATAAACTGGACACCGAGTCACTGTAAACAACGTGAACCACGATAGAGACTGGAGCTCGGCTGCAGGTCACGGGATGTGCGGGGTCACCAAAACAAGTGCAACACTCCTTTATCAACACAGCTAGCTTGATGCTAAGCTACATCTCTTAGAGCCAGAGTAGCGAGCAACACGCAGATTTATCGCGGACTCGTTTCACCAGAGGCCGGGGACGAGTGGACGAGCTGAGCGGGACCCCGGCGGAGGTTCTCCGGTCGCTTCGCTTGTTTACCGTTAGCCGAGCGCCGTTAAACCCGGTTAGCACCGCGAGCTAACCGGAGCTAGCTGCCACCGGAGCGATCGGTTCCTCCTCGGTGTGTCCGCGGCGGTCAAGCATCAGAACCCCGGGTCGCTGGAGCGTTGCATCGGCCGCAGATCGTCCGTCAGGCCGCAGACGACCTGTTGACAGTCCGGTGCTCCTCGGCTGTAGCTTAGCAACTGAGCAACAGCGAGACCCAGCAGCTACTTCCGCTGTCGTCACAGACAACTTTATTAACACCAACAAACGGAATCACAGAGGTTGTTGATGCACTTTAAAGTTTTTTAATAAGAAAGTTTGACCTGATCCTCACTGACTCCACCGTCACAACATAATGATATTGAGTAATAGTAAGAGAATTAAACACAAACTGACGTCTTGTTTGACCTCTGTTAGTTTATCATTGATCATATTTATTGATCAATATATTTATTGTGTTTTTATGTTGTATGTTCATTGTATGCACCTATATACCAAAGACAATTCCAGCTAGGTGTAAACCTACCGGGCAATAAATAATTTCTGATTCTGATTCTGATATGTTTTCAAACTTCATTGTTTGGGGAAATGTGGTATTTGGTTTGAGGAAGAATTTTTTTTTCCATCCAGGTGTTAAAACCTTGAATATATTTAAATTCTACAGGATATTTATATGATTTATATTGTAAAACAGCCCTGGCTTGTATGTTTGTATGTTTCTGTATACTACCCCGTGTAAACGTGTTTCTTCTATAAAACAATCCAAGTAAAACACATTTTAAGATATTTGTTATTATTTATCTCCATCAAACTTAGTTGAAAGGTCTGTTAATAAAAGTTGGTGACTTGTTTTTTTTTTTATAAAATAAATATTAAAAAATGGTTTCTTGATGAAAAACTAAAAAATCCTAAGAGGTGAAAACTAATTATATCTTTTTAATATTTGAATTAAAAACTGTCACTGGGTGTCAACAGTATTGACACCCAGTGACCGTTAGATGGTGCTAACACCGCAGCATGCTCAATGAAGGGGCCCCGAAGAAGAACGCATTGTTTCCCTACCCCTATCCTGCCTCTGATTGGCTGACCTGGATGCTCTTAACCAATCATCACTATTTTTCTGTGAACCTAAACCAATCAGAGGCAGTCTGGGGGCGAGGGTTCCTCCAGCTCGGGTAGGTAAAAACAAACCATGAAGAAGAAGTTCCGCTGTGAGAGCACCGGACGATAATTTAAAAATCTTTAAATCTTCACGTTAAATCTGCGTCTTTTTTATTTACTCGTTGTTTTTAATTCGACAACAAACAAACAAACCTCCTGAGGGAACTGTCGCTCGAGCCTGCCCGTCCAACATGGCGGCGGTGGACGTGGAGGACGAGAGTATCCTGGCGTCGGTGTTCCGGGACAGCTTCCCGGACAGCTGGAGGGACAACCCGGACTTCACCGCCTACCTGTCCGAGCTCAGCTCCTTCGGGGTGGAGAAGCTGAGCCGGGAGCCGGAGCGTCTGGCGGAGGAGCGGGCTCAGATCCTGCAGCAGACCCGGGAGCTGGCGTTCTCCAACTACCAGACCTTCATTCGCACCGCCGACTGCACCGAGCACACCTACCGGGACTTCGGCCGCGTGGAGAGCAGCGTGTCCCGGCTGCTGGACAAGCTGCCCGGCTTCGGGGAGAAATGCAGGTCGGTGACTGTCTGATAAGAGATTATCAGCCCGGACAGGAGGCGCCTCCTCGGGGGTCCTGCCCGGGTCCCTCCCCCTGGGGCCCCGTGTCATCCAAGTCTTTACACTTGGTCAGTCAGTCAGTGACATAGTTAGTCACTTATTTAGTCAGTCAGTCAGTTAGTCAGTCAGTCAGTTAGTTAGTCAGTCAGTTAGTTACTTAGCTACTAAGTCAGTCAGTCAGTTACTTAGTCAGTCAGTTTCTTAGTCAGTCAGTCAGTGACCCAGTCACCTAGCACTGAGTCAGTCAGTCAGTCAGTTACTTAGTTATTTAGTCAGTCAGTTAGGTACTTAGCTACTAAGTCAGTCAGTTACCTAGTTAGTTAGTTATTTAGTCAGTCAGTTAGGTACTTAGTTATTTAGTCGGTGAGCCAGTTACCTAGTCTGTCAGTTTCTTAGTCAGTCAGTCAGTGACCTAGTTAGTCAGTTAGTTAGTTACTCAGTCCACATCAGTATGAAAATAAAATAAATGCAGCACAAAACACTTGAAACCCAGACTGACGTTCACAGCTGCGACTGTGAGTTCGTCCTGTAGCTCAGTGCCGGTTCTTTCTTTCTCTGTCCAGGAGCTTCGTGAAGGAGGCGGAGGACATCGGAGCCAGTCGTCGGATGAACAGCCTGACGCTGAACCGACACACGGAGATTCTGGAGATCCTGGAGATCCCCCAGCTCATGGACACCTGCGTCCGAAACGGATACTACGAGGAGGCTCTGGAGCTGGCGGCGTACGTCAAGAGGCTGGAGAAGAAACACTCCTCGCTCCTGGTCATTCAGGTGAGTCTGAGAGAAGATTCCTCGATACTGTTTTTAAGATGCAGACCTGAAAACTCAGGAGGGTTGAAAATGACGAGAGTTCTAAAACCAAACGTCTGCAGAACGTTTAAGGTTCTGGAAAGAGAAAGACTTTTGAAGACGTCCCTTCATCCAGAGCTTCTCTCCTGCCAACTTCTGAGAGAACTTGTAAAACTAAAATGCTGTTTTCTATTATTCAATCATTACATCATTGAGATGTTTAACAATAGTTCAGCAAAGGTCTGTTCGCTGTTAAAAACCGTTTCAGGTTATTTTTCTGGCGTCTTGTTTTCAGGGGATCGTGCGTGAAGTGCGTCAGTCGACTCAGCTGATGCTCAACCAGCTGTTGCAGCAGCTGCGCAGCAACTCGCAGCTTCCTGTCTGCCTTCGTGTGATTGGCTACCTGCGCAGGATGGACGTGTTCACGGAGGCGGAGCTACGGGTGAAATTCCTGCAGGCCCGCAGCACCTGGCTGAACTCCATCCTCGCCGCCATCCCTGAAGACGATGCCTACTTCCACATCACCAAAACCATCGAAGCCTGCAGAGTCCACCTGTTTGATATCATCACCCAGTACCGAGCCATCTTCTCTGACGAGGAGCCGCTGGTCCCCCCCCTCGGTGGGCAGGTGGTGGTGAACGAGGGGGCCATCTTCCATGGCTGGGTGGTGCAGAAGGTGGCGGAGTTCCTGGAGACGTTAGAGAGGGACCTGCAGCGGGGCGTGGGGGGTCGCCTGGATTCCCTGCTGGGTCAGTGCATGTACTTTGGACTGTCCTTCAGCAGGGTGGGGGCAGATTTCCGCGGGCAGCTAGCGCCCATGTTCCAGCAGGTGGCGGCGGAGACGTTCAGCCGAGCCGTGCAGGAGGCCATGGACAAGTTCCAGGAGGACATGAACCTGTACACGCTGATCGCCCTGCCGTCAGTGCTGGGAGGGACCATCCCCCCCGTGGCCCCCAGCATCCAGCCCGGCACCCTGCAGCCCCCCATGTCCCTGCTGGACTTCCAGCCGTTGGCCTGCTTCCTCAACAACATCCTGACGGCCTTCAACGACCTCCGGCTCTGCTGCCCGGTCGGTCTGGCCCACGACGTCACCAGGTGTCTGGAGGACGCTCTGCAGAAGGTGAGCAGCTGTTCCTGGTCACATGACACACTCACACCTGGAAGCTGGGTCCTGTGAGACCTGTGACAGTTCAGTCCTTTCTTCTCCACGTTACTGACATTTGATTAATGTGGAAATAAAACATAAAAAACAAGACTTCTTTAAAATTACATTAGTCAAGCTGTTGCTCTTTTATTATTACTACTAATAACAGAGTTAACAAAAATCCGTCGGGTTAATCTGGTGAAGTCCACAGCCTCATGTGGACTCAGACGTCCCTCACAGACCTGATGTGGACAAACCTTAGAGATGAGCCTTGGTCCTCAGTGCTGTTGGTCTTGTTTCCTGTCAGGTGACTCGTCAGATCCTGGTGTTTCACCGGGCTGAGGAGTCGGCGTTCAGCAGCCGAGAGAAGGAGCTGTTCCTTCAGTTCTGCTGCTCGTACGCTGAAGATCTGCTGCCGTTCCTCAACCGTTGTCTGCAGCTCCTGTTTCCTCCGGCTCAAGTCGCTCTCATCCTGGGTGAGAGACGCTCACATTCTAGCACTGTTCCATGGAAACTTATTTTCTCTGTTTGGGACCAAATACCTGAAGTTGAAAGAAAACAGTAAAAAAGATGAAGGTCAAGCTCCTTGTTGAGTGAGTTTAGGAAATTAAAGAACTCTGCCTGAGGATAGGAGTCAGTGTGGAGGGAGTTATCAGAGGGCGGACGTGGTTGATTCTCTTTGACAGGTTAAAAGTGTTGAAGTGTCAGTGAGGTTCTGAACTGGTTCTTTGTGTCTCTGCAGGTGTTCCTCCGACTCAGCTGCACAGGTACGACAGTCTGGGCTGCATCGACCTCACCTCAGTCCTCGAGCCTCTGGACTTCTTACTTCCACAGAAAGAGACTCTGGCTCCGCTACCGGCGCCCGACGAAGACCTCGCCACCGAGCTGAGCAGCCTGGAGTTTGAGACGCCGCTCAAAGAACCGGGGACGGATCCCGAAGAGACGCCGACGCAGTCCAACCCCGGAGACCCAGAGTCTGAGGACGCTGCTGAAGGGACAGAGTCGAAGTCCGAGGATGAAGAAGACGAGACGCCGCTGGACGAAGAGTTTTCTTTAGAGTAAAGTGGAAGAATCATTCTGGACTCTGGTGACGGGAACAAATTTAAAGACTAAATGATCAATTTAAACTTTTATATTTGAGGAAAAATCTTTAACTGTCTCCTGGAAGAGAGAGATTCTGAATCAGCTGATTTATTGGTGGCGGTATCTGTTGATAAAATCTCTGAACCTTCATCTCTGAACTTAATCTGAAGTCGTGGTTGGTTCGTCGTCAGCTGCTCTGACTGGATGAGATCATATTTAAATTGATTTCATCTACAGCATCTGATCAGTTAAAATGAAGACATTTTCCAGAATAAAATCTCAGATCTACAGGAAGTAAATGACAGTGTGAGAGAATGTGTAACTGTGTGAAGCTGTAAAGTTTCACATTAAAGGTGTGTATATATATATATAAAATAAATCTCTGCGGGTCACGTCAGACTCAGTGGGACTTTCTGTGGAGTAAAAAATATAGGCTCTTATTGTGAAAGGGAAACTTTAATATAGAGTCTGTTTCTGAGAACTTTGGCCTCTCGTTTTTTAGCCTAGCTTAGCATAAACACTGGGAGCAGGGGAAAACTTAGCATAGCTCCATAAGAGAAAGACCTTCACCTTCCAACACATGAAACAGGTTTGTGTAAATTTAAATGATTTTGTGATTCTAGAGTAAAAGTCAAGATTTTGATATAGAAACATGTTAATGAGGCGGAGTCGACCAAAAACAGTAAAAAATAAGCAGATCCTGGAAACATGATACTTAAGTTTATTTATTTGTGAGTTTTGACCTTCATTTGTATTAGGAGTAATAATAATATAATAACATCCATGTTGTAATAAGCAGTTATTGTAGTGAGATATTAACTTGCTGTTCAGCAGGTGATTCTTGTGTCTACCAGCAGGGGGCTCCACACGCTGACAGGGAATTTAATAATGTAACTATTGATAAATGCATTGAGTATCTGCAGCAGCATCACATGTTATTTCACACACATGCAGTGACGCCCTGTCCCATCAGCTCCTCACTTCTTCTTGACAAACTTCTTGCGGGAGGTGTTGGGGTTCGCTCGACTCCGGCCGCCGCCGCACTGACCGTCGGAGATCTGCAGGTTGGCCGCTCGGCTGTAGATGTCGTTCTCGCAGAAGGGCGAGGACTTGGCCACGTAGTCCGGGTTGAAGACGTCGTTCTTCTGACGAGCCTTTCGGGACAGCCTCTGCTGGGGGAAGCACTGATCCTCCACCAGATGGGGGTTGTTGCCGTGTTTCCCGCCCTGAGGCAGAGGCAGCGAGTGCTGGAACACACGACACAGGACGTTAACGAGTCTGAAGCTAGATATGAAAACAAGGATCAAGACGGTTTGAAATGTGATCAATGATACCACAGACAAATGAGTAGAGTGGTCAAATATCGCCCTAAAGATGGAACATCAGCGAGAAGAGACCACCATGTGCAGGAGGCGGAGCATCCTCTCTGAGTCTAAACGTCCTCAGGTTCTGTTCATGTTATCAGGTCTGTGTCTCACCCTCAGTCCTTTCGGGTTCAGCACTTTGGGGTTTTTGGAGAAATGCATCTGGACGCTGCCGTCCTCGCTGACCGTCACCGCCAGCTTCTTCAGGGTTTTGTTTCCACAGTGAGGACAGAAGACTTTGTTCATGTTACTCGTCGTCCTGGAAATAAAACAAACATTCAGATTAAAACCGACCGACAGACTCGAACAAGCTGAGGATGAACCGCTTTGTCCCCTGAGCTGTTCTCCAGAGGATGAACCCCTCGGAGCTCCGGTCAGGTCTCCAGATGATGAACCCCTCAGAGCTCCGGTCAGTTCTGTGTTTTACTTGACTCACTTGAAGCAGGCGTGACACCTCAGGATGTAGTTCCTCGCTTGTTTGATCAGCATCCCGTTAATGGAGAGGACGTGAAGTCCAATCTGAATCAGAACGTTCTGGAAAGAAAAGACATCAGAGCTGAACGATCACGGATCAGCTGTTCCACTAATTCATTATCAGAATTACAGAGTCACTGCTGCTCCAGGAGTCAGCTGACAGGCGCCTGTTACCTGCATGGCGAAGTCGGTGGTCAGACATCCGACTCTGACATCAGCAGGAGCCGTCCAATCACCCGAGTCCATCTTCACCTGTTTAATGTTACTGGGAGTGATCCAACCACCTCCGTCGTCTTCATCATCTTCCTCCTCCTCTTCCTCAGGCTCGTTCTCTTTGTCCTCGTCGTCGGATCGGTTCTCGGCCTTCGGCGAAGTGTCCGACCCCGAGACACCGTCCACTTTCTGAAAGCAAACACACGTCATCACAGTCACGACAACCAATCAACAACAAAGACATTGAGGAGCTGCTTCTGCTGTCAGCCAATCAGGGAGCAGGACACCTAATCAATCCATCACGGTTGATGACGTCACTGATGATCGCCCCCTGCTGGATCAGGGTACTTAAGACGCTCTGATGCTCTTCTAGACTCTATATCTTGAATTCAAATAAAAAGTGTCCTCCAGTCCAAACTCACCAGTAACTCCAGCAGGTCTTCGTCCAGGGTCGGCAGCGGTTCTCTCCAGAACAGGAAGCTGTTGAACTCGTCACCGTCGTTCGTCACAGGAGACGTCGTCTTCTGTTTGTTGTTCAAACTCTCGACCTCCACTGGGTCCTGACAGATTGAAAACACAGAGCAGATGAACTGAGATACTCAGAGAGGGAAAGTGAACAAACAACATCCTGATGATTCTTCTACAGGAACAGTTTTACATCTTTAATGTTGTGTTTGATGTTTACTCCTCATCCACACGTTTCTATGTCAAATCTAAATCCATCTTCTGTTTTAGCTCCATATTATTTATAATCTGCTTCAACACCATCTCCTCTGTCTCTGCGGCGTCTTCTCTCCGTCCGGACGCTGAGACGTTCATCTGGACTCACCAGTAACTCCAGCAGGTCGTCGTTGATGGACGGCAGCTGCTGTCTCCAGAACTGGAAGCTGTTGAACTGGTCACCGTCAGGCGGGTTTGAGGCGTTGGTCTCTTGTCGTGTTTGTTTCCTGCTCGATGCGTCCGCCGGCTTCTGAAGAGACAGTTTGACAAAAGGTTGTGAAGACGATCGACCCTCAGAGAGACAACGGGCCTGGATTAGTCAAACTAGCGTCTGAGTTTTACCTTGGTGGGGAAGTGAAATCCTGCAACATTAACTGGAGTCTCCGGGTGGCGCTGTGTGCTCTGAACATTAACCTGGAGCAGACAAAGTATCAGGATTTACAGACGCTGAACCAGAGACAATCTGAAAACAGCTGAGTCATCCTGCTTAGCTTAGCTCAAAGACTGGGAGCAGAGGGAAACTGTTAGCCTGTTACCTTGACCTCCGGCTCCCTCCTCAGGTGCTGGGAGCCCACGTGCTCCAGCTCCAGCTGATAGGTCAGAGCCATGACTTTGATGTCGGTGGCTGAAAGACTCGGGTAGTCTCCGGTCTTCTTCGAGAACTCCATCACTGAGGACGACAAACACAAAACCGTTTCTCAACCAGGATGAGCTGCTCACACAACACAACTTAGAGCTAGCTCCTGAGAAATGAACAAACTCTAGAGAATAGTTACCGTGTCGGACGTGTTCGGGGTGCGGCTCCTTAAAGTTGAGTTTGTACGGCAGGAAGGCCAAACCCCTCCTGGTGGGCTTGTCTCGGATCTCGTCCACAACATCTCTCAGTGTGTAGATGTTCCTGCCGATATCCTGCAAAACAACACAACTGTTTATACATCGGGAATAAAAACGTTGCACAAAAACACAACAGGGTCCGAGTGTGTTGCTGCTGTGTTGGCACATTAAGGCACATTTCTTTAGTTGACACATTAACACACAACGTTTCTTTAGTTGACACATTAACACACAACGTTTCTTTAGTTGACACATTAACACAAAACGATTCTTTAGTTGACACATTAACACACAACGTTTCTTTAGTTGACATATTAACACACAACGTTTCTTTAGTTGACACATTAACACACAACGTTTCTTTAGTTGACACATTAACACACAACGTTTCTTTGGTTACCACATTAACACACAACGTTTCTTTAGTGGACACATTAACACACAACGTGTTTTTGGTTGCCGCATCAACGCACGTTTTTTAGGTAGCCGCATCTACGCACGTTTTTTTAGTTGACGCATTAAGGCAAAACGTGGTTTACGTGATGACGTCGTTGTGGGGTTTGATTGTTTATCAGATAAACGTGTCTGCTGCTGATTGAATCCTGTGTTTATAAAGATGTTAGTTTTAGTTTGTTGTCAGTGTTTAGGTCACAAACACAATCTGACGTCTCCATCACAAACAGCTTCCGTCTCTACGCCCTCACTGACGTCACACGTTAACGTCACCGCTGGTTAAATTCATTGAAATCAGGTTTAAGGTGAAAACGTGTAAATCGCGTCACCTGCAGAGAAGCTTTCTTTAAAAACGCTCCAGCGTCTGCGACAACATGCTCCACCAGCTGCGCCGCCATCTTGGACTGATGACCAAAAACAGAGCCGACCAATAAGACGGCACCGCCATGTCCCGTGACCGGAAGAATTCAAGAATGCGTCATTCGTGTCGGAAATCTGACACAAAAAAGTCACACAAATATAGTTATTGTTTCTCGTTTTGCAAATATTTCTCAACTGATTTGTATTTTATATCTTTCTTGTTTTTTGTTTGACATTTAATGTTCAGTAGTTCAGTTTAATGTAAAGACATGTGGTCTGATTGTAACATTAAATGCGTTGTTATGGTGTAGTTGATCAATAACATTAGAAAGTAACGAAAAAGAAATGTTCCATAATTACAAATGCGTTTAGAAACAATATTAAAAACAGAAATGCTTTAAATGCATAATGACGTCATGTATTTGTATATGTTTAGTGTCTTTCTTAGATATCCCCAAAAAAAGTATATTCATTTTTGTGAGTTTTTATTGAGTATTGAACTTGACTATTTCAAAATGTTCAGTAAAGTCTTAATAATGTAGATTGTTTTCATATTATTTTATTTTAATTTTTTCGGCGGAAATTTCTGTTAATCCTTTTTAGAGATTAGTTCTTGGATTTTACATAAAAAGTCAAAATTGCTGTGAACTGCGGAATCAAAATTTAATGCGTATCATGTCGTTCATCAGTTTCCTTTCTGTTTCTTTCCAACAGACCGTGAATGCAGCGTGACGGGTCCCCGTGGTCACGTGACGCTGTGTTGACGGTAGCAGAAGGAGGAAGATGGCGGCTCGCTGGAGCAGTGAGAATGTGGTGGTGGAGTTTCGCGATGCTCAGGTATTTCAGCTCCGAAGCTCCGGGTCAGCACGAGGACCGAAAGGTTTAATGGCGGAAAACTCCGTGCGCATAAGTCACGTTAAACAACGTAAAAAAAACAAACTACAACTCCCAGTTTACACCGCGATTCTTCGATCAGGTGTGAACCGACTTTAATCGACTTATCAGAAGTTAAGTTACTGACGAGGTAGAAACCTGTTTATCGTGAATTAGAGTAAATGAGTTCCGACTGAATAACATTAATAATCAATCGATCAACCAATCAACAACCAGAGTTCATTAACCGTCCAAATGTTCATGAAACACTTTTACCTCCATCAAGTACAGAACTTTAATGTTGAGACAAAATAAACCAACAACTCTCATCACTTCATTTATTAATGACGAGTCATGTTAAAACGATTTGATTAATGATTATTAATCAGTTGTTAGTTTAATCCTAAATCTGGAAGACGCATACGAAAGTCCGGACGATTTCTTGAACAATCGAAGAAATTCACAGTTTGTTTTTCACTTTTCTGAAACTTTGACTCGAATGATCAACGAGTTATTATAATGAATTGATTTGCAACTTCTTTATTATTAATTGATTAGTTGACTGACAGAAAAGAGAGATGGTTCACTGTCTGACTATTGATCTGCTTTGAATCTTAGTAAATGGAAAATAACAGATAGATTCTTAATAACCATCGTTGATTATTGATCGTTTGGTCAACAATACCATCAGTTTCCTGAAGGTGGCGTCAGACCAAACACTGAGTTTAAAGAAGTGAAGGAGGTGAAAACTCTTTCTGATTGTTTGTGTGAAGTATCGACAGAGACCATGGATAAAAGTGTCTTCGTTATCAAAACTGATATTGAGACTAATACAAATATATCATTGAATGTCCTGAGATGAATAAAATATAAACTATATAAATAATCTGTAACGTTCAGATCAACCTTCTTCTTCTTCTTCTTCTTCTTCTTCTTCTTCTTCTTTTTCTTTTTCTTCTTCTTCAGGCCACCGCCATGTCCGTGGACTGCCTGGGCTCTCATGCTGTGCTGTCCGGGTGAGTTCAGGCCCCTGAACGCAGCACAGTTCTTCACTATGGGGACAAGCATTCTCAGTTTAGACGTCACTGTTCAATATACAGTTAAAGGTTTTGAGGAGCAGAATACTTCAGATTACTTCAGATTACTTTAGATTTCTTCGCAGTGAAAGTTGTGTAACGACTGCAGTCGGTCTGAATCCTCCTGCTGCTCTGGGACTGGATGTGTGTAAACGGTTGTTCCTGTTCTTCAGCCGGCGGTTCCTGTACATGGTGAATCTGGAGGCTCCGTCAGAACCTCCTCGGAAGATCGGTCGACAGAGCAAGTGGGACGTGGGGACGGTCCAGTGGAACCCCCACAAGTCAGAGTCGCACGTTTTCGCCGCCTCGGTGAGTTCGACAAACGCTCCTGAAGAGTTCTGAAGTCAAGAAAATCTGAAAGTGACTAAAACGTGTGTGTGTGTTTGTGTGTGTTTGTGTGTGTGCAGAGTAACCAGCGTGTGGATCTGTACTCGTGGAGGGGGGGCTGTGGAGAAGTTCACACCTCCCTGCAGGGACACACCCGGGTCATCAGGTAACCACTGTTGAATCAAACGCACCTCTCTGCAGTCTGGACTCACCGTGATGTGTTCACTGACTCTGTGATGTCTCCCCCCCCCCCGCAGTGATCTGGACTGGTCATGGTTTGAACCGGAGTTCCTGGTCACCAGCTCCGTGGACACTTACATCTACATCTGGGACACCAGGTCAGAGCAAACTGAATTTGATAAGAGCTTTTATATTTAAATATTTAAATATGATTGTTTGTTAGAACCCCACAGAGTTGAGATTTGTCTGTTGCCCCCCCCCCCCCCCCCGGTATCTCTGGGCTCGGTGGACTCATCCGTAAACATGGCGTCTGTGTCTGTGCTCGACTCCACAGAGACACTCGGAAACCCACGGTGGCGCTGTCTGCGGTCGGTGAGTGTTTAAAGAACCAGACCGAGTTCCACTTTCAATGAGAAACAGAGCTTAAAGAGTCATAAAACTGACACATCCGAGAGGCTTTGAATGCATCATTAAGAATAATACTCCAAACAAACACTGTTGTCGTTTTTCTGGATCTTAGACGACAGGGATCGGTCCTGTCACGTGACAGTTCAAATGTCGGAGTGTCCTTGAACGCGTCACTGAATGACCACTTGAAAATCGTAGAAATAAACTGAAACAAAAAGAAAGCATTGATCCTCTGGCCTCAAACACGAGTTGTTATATTTTCTCAAATGTTTTCGTCCGTATTTATTAAAACATTCTTTATTTAACTGAAATTGAAACTTGACAAACTGACGAACAAAGAAAAGAAAGTAAACTCGATGTTTTGTGAAGCTTCTCTTTGTTCTCGTGGTGTTTGCAGCCGGAGCGTCTCAGGTGAAGTGGAACAAGAAGAACCCGAACCTGCTGGCTTCAAGTCACGATGGAGACGTGCGGATCTGGGATAAAAGAGTGAGTGACTGATTTCAACTGGTTACATCTGAAACCCGTGAGCTGTGTGTGTCTGTGTGTGTCTGTGTGTGTGTGTGTGTGTTATTTATCAAACGATTCCTGTGAACAGAAGCCGAACACGGCGGCAGAGTACCTGGCAGCTCACCTGTCCAAGATCCACGGCCTCGACTGGCATCCGGACAACGAGTTCGTCTTGGCCACGTCGAGTCAGGACAACTCCGTGAGGGTGAGACGAGTCCCGTTATTCACTCTGATTAGAGAGAGAGATGAAGGCCGAGCGACGCCAGGCTGAGACATCCTAACATTCAAAGACCAAGCTCTGAAACATGAGCCCTGAGGTCCTTAATGTCTGTGTGGATTTTCTGTTTTTGCTCCTGTTTCGTGTGTGTGTTTAGTTCTGGGATTACCGACAGCCCAGGAAGTACCTGAACATCCTGCCGTGTCAGGTGCCGGTGTGGAAGGCCCGGTACACGGTGAGTCGGCTCCACCTGAGACTAACATGAGAGCAACATACACTGAGGCCTGACTTCACAGAAACAGAGGAAAGATTTCAGTTTTCAGACATGAACTCAGCAAAATAGTGTCTGGACATTTTCTGCTGTTTGTGTTTCTCATGTGAAGAAGAAGCAGCAGATCGTCCGTCACGTGTTAGAAACCTCGTCCACACTTCCACTCGCTCTCTGGGAAGCTTCCACACATTGTCCTGCTGGTTCCTCACATGGACTCTGACATGTTACACACATTTTACCAGGAGGCTGCAGGAGAAGATCCAGAACATGTCCAGAGACACTGACTCAGACATTTGTTCTCACATAGAGAACCTGCAGAACATGACAGGAACATATCAGGAACATGTGAGGACCTCAGTTCATGTCTGAAAGCATTTATACAAAGCTGCAGTCACCTGGAGCGATTACACTGTATCAAACCTGCAGCAGTTATATTTAATTTATTAATAATAAGCTAATAAATCTGGGAGGTTTTAAACAGTCAGTCAAATCGAACAACATCAGCTGCGGTGGATTGTTTAACCTTTAACTATTTCATGTGTGGCTGCAACAAATCATTATTAAAGTTGATTATTGTGTGTTGTGTGTGTGTTGCGTGTGTATGTGTGTGTGTGTGTTCTCAGCCGTTCTCTAACGGTCTGGTCACAGTGATGGTTCCTCAGCTGAGGAGAGAGAACAGTCTGTTACTGTGGAGCACGCTCGACCTCAACAGTCCGGTCCACGCCTTCGTGGGACACGATGATGTCGTGCTCGAGTTCCGCTGGCGGCCTCAGAAAGAAGGTGACACGTTTTGTGCTAAGCTAAGCTAACGGTTCCATTAAAGAACAAGATTACGATTTAAAATCAAATGATAAATGTATGAATATTAAACTGTTCAACTCAAAAATGTTGTTTAGTCTCTCTCTAATTTGAGGATCAGCTTCATCAAGTCTGTGCTGGGAAGCTGTTTCTCATGTTGTTGTTGTTGTTGTTGTTGTTGTTGTTGTTGGCTCAGGCTCCAAGGATTACCAGCTGGTCACATGGTCCAGAGATCAGACCCTGAGGATATGGAGGGTGGATCCTCAGCTGCAGAGGGTCAGTGTTCAGAGAGACGAGTTCCTGGACCTGTTGTCCTCACGTTGTCCTGATGATTGTTGTTGTTGTTGTGCAGCTGTGTGTCAGTGATGTGGTTGAGGACCAGATGGAGGACATGTCTCTGACGGTGGAGTCAGAGAAGTCTTTGTCCTCTCAGGAGCCAGAGAGTCAACACAGTGTCGCTGCTGCAGCTGGAAACCTGCAGGGTGAGACAACGAGGCGTTCACTGACACATCGGTTGAGTCTGATCAAGTTCACTTCTCTACCGTTCACCCACATTTAGAGCCACAGCGCCACCATGTGTTCAACACACATCACAGAGGTTTAGATTTTGAATGTTCAAACTGTAAAAATATGAATCAAACCATGAAGCCGATCATCCTCATCACCAGAGGTAACTGAGTTTGTGTGTCCTCAGACTCGGGCGGCTCTCTGGGCTCCGGGGCTCGTCAGGACTCGGTGCTGGGTTCAGGTCTCCCTCAGACGCTGCAGCAGGAGTTCTCTCTGGTCAACCTGCAGATCAGGAACGTCAACGTGGAGGTGAGACCACAACATCTCACAGACTTCTGTTTTTCATCAGAGGAAAGTTAATTCAGAGATTTGATTCAAGCCTGTGATCGTCAGTAACGAGCTGCAGGTCTGAGCTCTGTGGTGGAGTCCGTCTGGGACCTGGTGCGATCAGACACAAACCTTTTATATTCTTATGTGGCAGATGGACGCGGTGAACTGCAGCTGTGTGGTGTCGGCTCACTTCGGCAGCCATCAGGTTCACCTGGTGGTGAAGTTTCCCGCCCAGTATCCCAACAACGCTGCCCCGACCTTCCAGTTCGTCTCTCCAACCACCATCCCCTCGGCCATGAGGACCAAGATCCAGAAGGTTCCTGAACACACCACAGCACAATGTGAAAACACGATTCTGATACACACTGGAATGTGATGAGAACATGTTATTAACATGTTCTCTTGTGATTGGTTGTTTCTGTGTTTGACAGTTCAACATGTCTGCCGTGAGAAAGTGTAACTCAAAGTATTCATTAATTGTTCATCAATATTTCAGTTTTCATCTGGATGTTTTTATTCGTCTCCAGAATAAACAGATATAATCAGAAGTTGACCTTTGACCTTGAGTTCAGACGTGTGATTGTCTCTGCTCAGATCCTGACGGACACGTCTCTTCAGAAAGTGAAGAGGAACCAGAACTGTCTGGAGCCGTGTGTCCGACAGCTGGTGTCCTGCCTGGAGTCCGACATGGTGAGACACACAGACACACACGCACACCACACACAGACACACGCACACCACACACAGACACACACACACACACACAGTGTTTAATTACATGACAAAAGAGTCTAGGGAAAATAATAAAAGTCTCCTCTCCCAGGTTTGTGGTAACGATAGGACAGATCAGCAGTTTGATCCCTTGTCTCTGTCTCCATGATGTCCCCCTCTCTCTGTGTGTCCCCTGTGTCCTCCCTCAGACGCAGGAAGACGGCCCCCCCTCCGGGCCCTTCGTCCTCTCCAACCCTGTCACTCCGGCCCTGCAGGCGTTTCCTCGAGTCACCAACACGTACGGTTCCTATCAGGTAACAGACGTCCTTTAAGCACCTGAGAGACTCAACGTTGAAGATAAACTGATTCAACTAACTGATCATAAGCAAAACAAATGTCTTCAAGGATCCAGTCAGTAAATTTCCAACCAGTAGAACCACAGAAACACGTACTGTACCACAGCAGACTGAGGATCTGAACCTCGACTCTCTGTGGCCTCCTCTCCTCGTTGTGTGTTCAGGAAATGATCTTTTGTTTTCCAGGACGCCAACATCCCGTTCCCTCGGACCTCCGGCGCTCGCTTCTGTGGCACCGGCTGTCTGATGTACTTCACCCGACCAATCACCATGCACCGCTCTGCCCCGCCCACCGAGCCCACCCCCAGGTCACAATGAATTACTTAATAAATAGACAAATAAATAAATGAACCAGTGAAGTTGATCTTCTCTCGTGTAAAGCTGAGTGCAGGTGTTTGTGTTTACATTGAACATGTGTGTGTGTTTGTGTGTGTGTGTGTGTGTGTGTGTGTGTGCAGGTCTCTTTCAGCTCTATCGGCCTATCACAGCGGCGTGTTGACGCCGATGAAGATGCGTTCAGAGTCTCAGAGCACGCTGCGGCTGTACAGCGGCAGCCCGACCCGCTCTGATAAAGACACTGTCTCCATCTCGTCCTTTTACTATAAAGAACGGGTGAGACACACACACACACACACACACACACACACACACACACACACACACACTCTCTGTACATGTTGCCTGACAGTTTTTGATGTTTGCTGAGTGTTTGTGTCATTAACACGTACAGAAGCTCATTGAAGACGAAACCAGTGAGTGAGCACAAAACCAATCCAACCTCTGATGAGTCTGATAAACACAAACTCAGGGTTGATTAGTGTTATTGGTTGATCTTATTTAGTTTGTCAATAAACTGATTGGTTTGTTTTGTCTTTAAAAAAGTCCTGAAAAGACAAACTGTTCCCAAACATAAGAAAAGCTCCTTCTATTCTATTTGATTATTTCCCTGAAACAATATTTAATAGTTAAAGTGATTGAGTTTAGACAACACAAATACAACCATATATGTAGAAATCAAGAAAATAAACATAATATATAAAATAAACATGAAAACATTTCACTTTGATATCTGTGAAAGACCAAATGAAGTGTTTTTTCTGAGCATCGTCTTCTCTCCATCACTGCTGATTCTCTCTGGAGCTGATAAATACCAGGAGCTACCGTCATGTGACTCAGAAAGACAAATAGATAAAGAAGTCTTAAAGTGTCATGGACGTTCTCATCTGAAGCCTGAGACACAAACGTGTTTAGAGCTGAGACGTATAATAATGACATTGATCACAACTTGAGTTAGTTTTGTTCTCACTCGGGTATTTATCATAAAATAACTTCCGTACAAAAAGCAGGTTGTGGTTTTCCGACCCAGGCATCATGTGAAGCTCTGTGTCTTTCACTCACACATTCCCAGGGAGTAGCCTGAGCCGACGGGTAGTTCAGGGGGCCTGGGAATGTGGAGAGATGTCTTCAGATGCTGACACCTGCTGTTTCTGTGTGACCGTCCCGTCTCTGTCTCCCTGACGGCTTTTTTTTTTATTTTCACTTTTATTTATTTTTTCCTCCGACCAATCACCTTGTGATGCTGTTGTGGGACACTCCTACTTCTCACTCTCCTCCAATCAGAAGCTCCCAATCTCTGCCTCCCGCCGCTGGTCTGTCCAAACCCTCCACGATTGGCCGGTACTGAGCCTCTGTCCCTCCATCCAACCACCAGCTCACCCCTCTGTCCTCTCACCCCTCCTGCTCCTCATCACAGTGCTGGGATTCTAACCTGCAGTTTGCATGTCGCTAATTGGCTGACGTCCCTCTGACTAACACATGACCCAGTGAACCTATGTGTTAATATGTGTGATGTCATAACATCTGTTCTGCCGCTTAGAATCAGACTCAAACACATCAACTCTCTAAAGTCAGTAGATCTCATACCTGGATCAAAAGTCCCTGAAACACAAATCATGACAAATGTTGAAAGAGGTGAAACAAGTCCTGGATCCAGATCTGCACCGATATCATTGAGTTCTCTCTTCACCCACGAGATCTGATCGTCCTGCTGACAACACACACACACACACACACACACACACACACACACACACACACTGAATAAAATGATCTTAGTCCCACACAGTGTAAAATTATGACTTGTTAGTTTCAGTTCAATTAAAAAGTTTACAATAAAAACATTCTTATCAGGTCAGATTTCTTAGTCAAACTCTGAGTCTGTGAAGCAGCTGTTTTTTGAGCTGAAACAGAAATTTAAAAAGTCTCTTTGTAAAGATGAACCAGATGAAATCATCTGTTCTTCAGAGAGGATTCAAAGTCACAGACACGTTCACCTGTCGACCTCCATGTTCCCTCACGTGTCACATGTTCACCTGTCGACCTCCATGTTCCCTCACGTGTCACATGTTCACATGTCGACCTCCATGTTCCCTCACGTGTCACATGTTCACCTGTCGACCTCAATGTTCCCTCACGTGTCACATGTTCACCTGTCGACCTCCATGTTCCCTCACGTGTCACATGTTCACCTGTCGACCTCCATGTTTCCTCACGTGTCACATGTTCACCTGTCGACCTCCATGTTTCCTCACGTGTCACATGTTCACATGTCGACCTCCATGTTCCCTCACGTGTCACATGTTCACCTGTCGACCTCCATGTTCCCTCACGTGTCACACGTTCACCTGTCGACCTCCATGTTCCCTCACGTGTCACATGTTCACCTGTCGACCTCCATGTTTCCTCACGTGTCACATGTTCACATGTCGACCTCCATGTTCCCTCACGTGTCACATGTTCACCTGTCGACCTCCATGTTCCCTCACGTGTCACATGTTCACATGTCGACCTCCATGTTCCCTCACGTGTCACACGTTCACCTGTCGACCTCCATGTTCCCTCACGTGTCACACGTTCACCTGTCGACCTCCATGTTCCCTCACGTGTCACATGTTCACCTGTCGACCTCCATGTTCCCTCACGTGTCACACGTTCACCTGTCGACCTCCATGTTCCCTCACGTGTCACATGTTCACCTGTCGACCTCCATGTTCCCTCACGTGTCACACGTTCACCTGTCGACCTCCATGTTCCCTCACGTGTCACATGTTCACCTGTCGACCTCCACGTTCCCTCACGTGTCACATGTTCACATGTCGACCTCCACGTTCCCTCACGTGTCACACGTTCATCTGTCGACCTCCATGTTCCCTCACGTGTCACACGTTCATCTGTCGACCTCCATGTTCCCTCACGTGTCACACGTTCATCTGTCGACCTCCATGTTCCCTCACGTGTCACATGTTCACCTGTCGACCTCCATGTTCCCTCACGTGTCACACGTTCACCTGTCGACCTCCATGTTCCCTCACGTGTCACATGTTCACTTGTCGACCTCCACGTTCCCTCACGTGTCACATGTTCACATGTCGACCTCCATGTTCCCTCACGTGTCACACGTTCATCTGTCGACCTCCATGTTCCCTCACGTGTCACACGTTCACATGTCGACCTCCATGTTCCCTCACGTGTCACATGTTCATCTGTCGATCTCCATGTTCCCTCACGTGTCACATGTTCACCTCCTGTAGCTTCAGTACGCAGTGAAACACTCAGGGAATCGACCTGAAGCTCCGTCGTGTAGCATCTCCCCTGTTAGCTTAGCATCATCCAGGACATACTGTTGACAGCAGGTACACATAATAAGTCGGCTCCGCCTCCTGACGTTCACTAACCTTTAACCTCTGCAGGTAAGTTTCTGTGTTTCTGTGATCGTCGCCTTTCAGTTTGTTTTAACTTCACTGTTAAAGATAATTTGGCTCCATATTCTTCAGATAATAAACTAAAAACTAACGTGTGTTCACACTGCGAGCGCTCAGACACGGACTGACATCACGTGTCCCCAGACGGGTCGAGAGCCACCGCTTGACAAACCTGTCAAACAGCTGTTCTGACCAATCTCAGCATTTTGAAAGTGTTGAAATGAAAGTTGAGTTTACGTTACTCAGACGCTTCTCACACAGTTGTGTTATTTGTGTTGCGTTGTGTTGAGCTCTCAGGGCCACCGTCAGTCAGTGTCTCAGTGTGAACCGTTTCCGTCAGTAATTGGTCATCACGCCACTTTTAATCAAGTGGTGCTTTGTCTTCTCTGGACCTGCTCTCCTTCTCCCCCCCCTCCCTCCTCCTCCTCCTCCCACCCGTCTCTTTGTCCGTCCATCAGAAATCCCGCCGGTTCAAGACGAAGCGCGAGGGGGCGGACTACGGCAACCGTCCAATCAAACTGGCCGGGAAAGTCATCATCCAGGAGATCTCCTGTCTGCTGGCCGTCCACAAAGCTCTGGGAGAGAGCTACATGTGAGAGACACCAGAGCGATGCGTCAATCAATCAACTGACAGATCAATCATACGCTGATGATTCATCAAAGAGTTTCAAAATCTGACTCATCGTCGCTTCTCTGATTTCCTGTTTGACTCATTCTTATGTGATGTCTCTTCAGTCTGAACGTGAACGACATCCAGGACACGTGTCAGCAGAACGCAGCCTCGGCGCTGGCAGTTGGACGCAGAGACGTGGCCAAGGTGAAACATTAATCTGTTTCATAAACTCTTTTCTTTCCTCCTGATGAAAATTTCTCAGAAATCTACAAATACAGGAACATTTCAACTGGTGGTGTGAAAGTAGCTGGACAGTTAGAAACTGACGTCTCCTCCAGTTTGAATTCTTCTGTCAGTCACGGTCTGGGTTTTGTAGGTGTGGGCTCTGGCGTCTGCAGCGACCAATCAGGACCTGAGTCCTGATTCCGACCCGGACACTGAGACCCCGTGGGCCAGACACCCGTTTGGACGCCACCTGCTGGAGACTCTGTGAGTTTGTTTATTTGAGACACGTCAGTCCTGCAGCTACAGATAATATTTACTCTGAAATATGAATGTCGTGATCATCGATTTAAACCTGGACTCTTGTGTCACTGCTCTCAGTCTGGATCACTACAGTCGGATGAGTGACGTTCAGACTCTGGCGATGCTCTGCAGCGTGTTCAGAACTCAGGCTCCGCCTCCAGACTGTTACTCTCTGTACGGACACCAACCTTCACGCTCCACCATGTCCCCCCCCCAACACTCACGATACGTAAGTCTGTCGTACATTTCATCTGTGAGATTTTAGTTTCTTCTCTCACGTTTAGCCTAGCTTAGCACAAAGACTGGAAGCAGGGGGAAACTGTTAGCCTAGCTTAGCACGAGGGGCAGTAGCAGGCCTCTACACTTTGTTCACACAGGAAGTGACGTAAAGTGTGTGTTGTCGTCACAGCCCAGCTACACATCCGGCTCCCTCACCTCCGGATCCTGCTCCAGCACCTCGGACTCCATCACCACGACCACCTGGAACCCGGGTGAGCCTCCACAGCGCCACCCGCAGGTCATGGTTCTGACTCCAGGAGCACACGGAGTCAGAACCATGTTTGAGATCTTCTCCACTGAAACACTTTATTTTCAGGTCGAGACTCGGATCACGTGAACCCCTGGGGGGAGTCCTCCCCCGATGACGGCCGCTATGGAAACCCGGGGTACACAGACCCCCGGGAACGAGAGCGAGAGCAGCACGACATGAACAAGAGGTGAGCGCCACCTCCTGGTCAGACATCCATCTTCACAGAGGGCCATGGCAGCATAGATATATATATAAATGCTAGATGTCTCGGCCAACGGATTCAAATGTCCGCACATGGCGGCCATCTTGCCACAGGCGGCTCGCCCACCCATAACATTGTGTTGTAGTGGTACGTACTTTTTAAATAACCATAACTTGCTCAATTTTCAGGTTGGTTTGTTATAAACCTCAGAGATGTAGTTATGACACTGCATACTTATGAATAATTGTTATTTTCTAAAAAATAGAATAATGTTCTAAAATAGGTACAAGATTTCCCTTTACAAATATACATCAAGAATTATTTATTTTATTTTATTAAAAAAGTACGTATCACTACCAACACAATGTTATGTGTGGGCGAGCCGCCTGTGGCAAGATGGCCGCCATGTGCGGACGTTCGACTCCGTTGGCCGAGACATCTAGCCTTTATATATATATCTATGGATGCTCTGGTGTTTCACTGACAGAGCTGTGATGTCATTTCCTTTTCCTGTGCAGGCTGCTGGACCCGGCCAACACGCTGCAGTTTGACGACTTTAAGAAGTGTTACGGTGAGATCCTGTACCGCTGGGGTCTGCGGGAGAAACAAGCCGACGTGCTCAAGTTCGCTTCCTGTCCGCCGGAACCTCACAAAGGCATCGGTGCGTTCACGCTCTGTCGCTCACACTCAACTCTGCAGCTCCACCGCCGACTTTTTATACTTTAAACTTTTTTAAACGTTTAACTATGGACGCCTTCTCTGTCTGAAATAACTATAATAATAATATACGTAGTAAATGAAATGTTCTTTTGTAAAGAAATCTAAAAAAATATTTATTTTTACTAAATATTCCAGATAGATGTAATTATTGGCTCCCCCCCATTGGAGCTCACTTTTAATATAATAAAAAAAAGATCAGGAGCAGGTTTGGTGTTTACATCACATGACCCAGTTTCCATTGTGTCATTCTGATGTGAACGGATCAGAATCACTCATGAGATAAGAAGTCATAATTCTGAGATCCTTATTTTTAAAGAGACACTAAACTTCGGGAGTATTAGTTTCTAAATGTGTAAACTGTAAACACGAGTTGTTTGTGATGAATCTTCCGGCTGTTCTGTCTGCCCCCCCCCCCCCCCCCTGTAGAGTTCGGGCTGTACTGCTGTCACTGTCGCAGTCAGGCCCGCGGGACGCAGTGCGCCGTCTGCAAGCGTCTGACCTTCCAGTGCGCCATCTGTCACGTGGCCGTGCGAGGCTCCTCCAACTTCTGCCTGAGCTGTGGTCACGGAGGACACACCAGTCACATGATGGACTGGTTCCGCCAGCAGGACGAGTGTCCCACCGGCTGCGGCTGCCACTGTCTCCTGCAGAGCACCTTCTGACCTTCTGACCTTCTGACCTTCTGACGCAGACCAACGAAACCAGCACACTCCTCTAGGCATCAGGGATGAGACTGATCTGAGACACAGGCTTCTGACTCACACACACACACACAGACACACACTTCTCCTATTTGTCTTTATGAAGGAACATTTTCACTCTGTCAAGAAAAAGGCTCAAAGAGATCTGACAATAAAACAGCCGGTAATAAAATGAATTAATGTTTTTACTCTGAAGATGACAAACAATAAAAAAAACTCTGTTGGATGTTTAAGAAAATAACACTTCATTCTTTGTGTGAGAGAATTAGTCTGATGTCACAGCTCACACACCGGTGCTCCTCCGTAACTGACCTGGGTAGAAACAACTGGTCACATTAGTTCCTGCCATGAACTGAGAGTTTAACTCTAAATGGACAGTCACAGTTGAACTCATCTCATTTTATTGTAACACAGGCTGTTTGGACTCTTGGACAGAAGTCGACACGTCATGTCTGTGTTTTAAATATTTGAACAATATCTATTCATTTGTTCGGAGAAATTATTATTTGAGAACTTATAAGATAATAATGTTTAGAAACTTTAAGATCACAACCTGTGTGTGACATGAGCTGACACGTGAAACTGGAAGAACACAAACATCTCAGGATGAAGAAGAGGAGCCGGACAAGTAGAAGACGAAGACGTCAACTTGGAAACACGAGGAGATTCCAGATCTTCTGGTGATGTTGGCTATTATGTTTATTTTTTCATCCTTCGTCTGATTGGCTCATCTTGAAATCCTTACCCTCACCTGGTCCAATCATCACTCTTTATACCTGACGCTAAAGCCTTATAGCCAATCAGAGGCAGGGTAGGGGGCGTGTCTTCGTCCAGCTCAGGTGAGCTATGTGACATCAGAGAATTTGATGCATTTCTGATTAAATGTTATGAAACAGAATGTGAATCCTCTCCCTCTCTTATTCTTTCACTGATTCCCTTCTTCTTTACCTTCTTCCTTTCTCTCCTCCATCCCTCCGTTCTCGATGCAACAACCAAAGAGTAAAACCAAAACACATCAGCACTAAATGAAACATTTTATTATTTAAAATAGGAATAAAATGAAGTGAGTGCAAACGGGGACAGGAGCTGGTCGTCCTCACAGAGGACAAACGTTCTGCTTCACCTCGTCTGATGTGACTGGACGCTCTTCAGTCTGTAACCACACAGACACACACACACACACATGAATACACACCATCACAAACACACAAAGGAAATACAGTAAAATAATATCTATCTATATATGCATGTGTGTGTGTTTGTGACTAAATGACTGGAACATAAATATCATATGTATTAAACACAACAAATCCACGCATACAAACTTTAATTTCATTAAAGTTATGCAGCGGTTGTCATAAGTAAAGTGTTTGAGAACATTGCAGCAAAACAATAATCAATAAGAAATAATAATCAAATCAAACAATCAAATACACACACATATATATATTGCTGGAAGATGTGCATTTTTGTACATTAATTGTTTTCTCTTAGACTCGTGTTTTCAGCTTCATGAGGATTTAATTTGTTAAACCTCAACTTTATTGTAGAAACGTTTCTTTGATGAATAAAAAAAAATCACGAGTCATGTCCTTGGATCAGAGTCGAGCTGAAGCTTTAAACCTTCTCAGGAGTTTAAAGCTCTGAATGATGCTGTTTGACCTCTGACCTTTTCAGCAGCTCCTCTGTCGACACCTGTCCGTCACCCTCCTGGTCTTTGTCCTCCTCGCTGCTGTCTGACTCCTCCTTCTTACTCTTCTTCTGCTTCGCTTTGTGTTTGTGCTTCTTGTGTTTCTTCTTCTGAAAAACAAAGTTTCAAACTGTGAGTTAAGAATCTTCCGTCCTCAATCTTCGTCTTTGCTGTTTGTCCTTTTCTTATTTTCCACCTTCTTGTCTTTGTGCGGCTTCTTGTTCTTGTGTTTCTTCTCTTTGCTCGTCCTCCGAGGTTTCTCTTCTTCTCTGGGGGAGCGGATCGAGGTGGCGCCTCCTCTGACTGAACAGGAAACAACAAGTTACTCGGCTGAAGTCTCCACAAACATTAACGAACATTAAACACACTGTCGACACGAAGGAAAAACTGAATAATGTTTAAAATCATTAAAAATCATTAATATTCATGTTTTCAGAGACTCTCTCTCTTTTTTTCTGTCACTCACTGAGAGCAGCTGAACGCGGCGGCAGCTTCGGACCAAACTCCTCCTGGGACGAGCTCTGACTCAAAACCACAGCTTTCACTAGAACAGAGGAGAAACCTGAGTTACACATTAACGTCACAGAATCACATTCAGTAGTTGTCCAGAGCAAAGAGACATTTGTGTTCTCACGTACAGAACATGCCAGGAACATGTCAAGAACATGTCAGGAACATGTCAGGAACATGTCAGGAACATGACAGGAACATGACAGGAACATGACAGGAACATGACAGGAACATGACAGGAACATGTCAGGAACATGTCAGGACTTCAGGTCAGGTCTGAGAACAGTCTGATGAGAAGAATGTGAGGTTACCTGTCTGGCTGGTGGAGGTGGTGGCAGAGGTAACGGAGGTGGAGGAGGCCGTGATGGAGGTCTTGACATTTGAGATGTTGAAGAGGTTCTGAGGCTGTGTGCTGATTTTCCCCTCTTCCTCCTTCGTGTCCTCCTCCTCCTCCTCCTCCTCTGCCTCTGATGAAGACGACTTCTCATCTGATGAGCCGGCAAAAATGGCCTTAAACAGATCCATAGGAGGTCTGCTCTCCTCCTCCTCTTCCTCCTCTTCCTCCTCCTCCTCACCGTCCTTCTTCTTCTTGTCTGAGCTCTGCTGATCCTCCGGCTGTTTGAAGAGAACACAGGTGTGTTAACAGGTTTGTTGTTGGACGACAAACCCCAGTGTCTCGGACCGGACAGGAAGCTACCTCCGTGGTGTCTTCAGGTAGAGCAGGTTGGGTTCGCGGCTCATCCTCTTCTTCCTTCACCTTCTTCTTCTGCTTTGAATCATCCCACCTCGACTTCTTCTTCGTCTCGGGAGACTTTGGAGGAGCTGCGGAGAGGAAGTGACATCACACAGAGAGAATAATGAGAATAACGGCGTCAAAATGTTTGAGAGACAACAAGGAATTGAAAATGGATGAAACTACGAGATTCAACATAATGCCTCTGGCCACTAGGGGTCACTGGCGCAGTTTTTTAAAAACTTTTAAGTCGACAGACTATTGAAATGAGGAAACACTCTGATCTTTAACAACAGCCTGTTGAGGGACTGACAGAGCGCCCCCTGTCTGCAGACACCTGCAGGGAAGTGAAGCTACCTGTCTCTCTGCTCTCCGTCACAGTCAGGAAGTTGAAGACCGAGAACTTGTCTCTCTTGACCTTCGGCAGACCCAACATGCTAGACCTGCGGAGCCAATCACAGACAGACGCTCATTCAGGGCTGTGGAGGAAATAACATCACAGTTTCCAGGGGGAGGAGTCTCGTGTCCTACCCGGGGTACGGGTCGGGGACGTTGAACCTCTTGCAGAGCAGCTTGTCCGGGTGCCACTCAAACGTTTCCCTGGTCAGTTTTCCAAACATCTTCATCTTGACAGCAGCTTGTTTATCGTCCACGTCGCTCTGACGACCCAAAAGACACATGTTTATATCTTTATTATTATTAATATCTGTTTATCAATACTGTAACACATGTTTAAAGAGCGTCTGTGGTGATGAAAGTTTCTGGAGCTCGTGGTCCTACCTCCTGGTCCCGGCTGACCTCCACCGTGTTGTCCTCGCTCTCCTTGTCCTTGGCTCTGGTGAAGCGGGACGAGAGCGACGAGGACGTGGGTCGGTACAAGATGGAGGACCGGACAAACTCCTCCTTCTCCCTGCTGCGCTCCCACTCGGTCATACCCGAGTCCACACTCTGCTCCAGAGCGTCTGAGACACAAACCAGGTTCACCTTTCATTCCAGGGTTAGGCTGCCTGCAGTGCATGATGGGAGATGTGGGACAGGTGCTCCTACCTTTGTCTCCCTGTCTGAGGGAGTTCAGGTACAGCTCGTATCGGGCCTGTTTGCTCGGGTTGTTGTCAAACGGTCGGAAGGTCTGCGCCGACGACTGGACACCTCGCCACGACGCCAGAGCCTCCTGCTGCTGCTGGAGGCCGGGGGGGCAGGTGGCTGCACTGCTCTGAGCCGTCAGTGACCCCGTCAGTGACCCCGTCAGTGACCCTGTCAGTGACCCACCTGAGCTGCTGGTACGATGGGAGCTGCTGGCGGGGGCGTTGGTGGAGGAGCTGCGGAGGTTGAGGAGTCGCTGTCTGTCTTCAGGCCTCAGCAGCTCCATCACTGAACTGGGACCTGATTCAAGAAGAAGAACAAACATGTCATCAACATTTAATCATTCAAATACACAAAAGATCTAAAAACTTATTTTATCTCATCTTCACCAAACCTGGAACAAAAGAATCTGAGGTCGTTATTCAGATTTATAAGAACAAGTCGTTGATGGACAGAAAGATAATCTGTTTATTGCTTATTCGACAATTGAATAATAATTTGAATCCTCATATATGAACTACTGTAACTTTGAGTTTTGCACATTTGATCAAATCAAACAAGATATTTATAGAAATCAAATGTTATAATTAAGGTGTTTTAATTGAATATTTTCAATGTAAAGAGATAAATAGTATTTTCTGAATATACTTCCTCAGCTCAGAGGTTTTTATTTCACATCATCTTAAACTAGTAAAACTGTGACGTTGGTTTTCTTTCATGTGACAGACGAAGACATTAAAAGTAGAAAACAGATTATTAGAACTCTTCTGCCGCTCGGGACTTTAACAGGTCTCATGACGGCTGAATCTTCTCCTACCTTGCAGGGCATCCTCTCCCAGCAGCGCCCCCCTGTGGCTGGAGTCCATCTTGTGCCGTCCTCCTTCTTGGGGCTCCTCTTTAACCATGTGGCCCCTGGAGGTCCTCAGAGCCTCGGCCAGAGCAGGACTGACCCCAGAGAGACGAGCGATGGGGACGGACGGATGGAAGCGATGGACGGGTCTGTAGTCCCGGGGCAGAGTGGGGGGAGCGAAGATCTGCACAGAGACGAGGATGATAGCTTTTTTATTTAATTAAAAAAATAAATAAAGACTCATGACAGATCGAAGCCACTCACTGTTTTGTCCTCGACTGTTTTTTGAGCCAAAGTGAATCCTTCCAGGATTTTTCCAAGGTACGACGCATCTTTGTTTTTATCTAGTAATGAGGAAAGGAGATAAGGAGAAGAGGAGATGAGGAGATGAGGAGATAAGGAGGTAAAGAGACACGTTCTGCTCAGATTCAGGTTGATCATGGTTTCATGCTCGAATGTTCAGAAAACATCACTTTTCATTGCTGCAGCTTCTCTTTTTATAAATTACAGACATAATGATCCAAACTATTTTAAAATGTATATTTCCCTGCTTCTTTCTTGCCCCCACACAGAATCCACACATTACTCAACGCTATGACGTCATCACGAGTGTAAGACGTGATGAGGTAGAAAAAAAATCAATGTTCTAAATATTATGTTTTTTTATTTTAGATCAATTTAAACCTGAGGGTTAACTTTAACTGTTTATCTTTATGCTCTGGATTTTGAAAAGTTCTCTATAAACAAAGATAAGAATCATAATTATTTCAATTATTGTTGTTGCACAGACTCTCCAGCTGCTGTTACCTCTCTTCTTGGTGTACTGCTGTGGAGCCGTCCAGCCGTACAGTCCGTCTCCGGGCTCCTCTCCTCCCAGCTCCGTGTCGTACCGGGACATGGAGTCTCTCTGGTACACGTCTTCATCATCGTCCTCCAGGGCCCCAACACCAAACGCCTGCAGGTCAAAGGTCAACAGTAACATGAAGACTAAAGAGAACAATTGACATCTTTGAAATGAACAGCTGTTAACAACTGAAATGAAAAGCGAGCCGAGCTCCCACCTGTCCAGCCACTCCTCCCCGACGGGAGCTTTGCTGTGCGCCTCCGAACAGTCGACTCCTCGTCTCAGAATGAGGTTTGAACAGGTTGATGTGTTCAGGGGCGCCGCGGCCCTGCAGCGCCCGACCCGGGTCCAGGCCACGGTACCCCAGACCCTGAACTCCGAGCCTGGGGGTGAAGTCCACCGGAGTCACGTCCTTCGGGGCAAAGGTCACGTTCTCTGGAGCAAAGTCGTCATCGTCGTCGTCCTGTCAGGCAGAGAACATTCCTGTTTTAGAATGTAGGACAAGGTGGTGTGATCTGAACCTGCTTGCTTCTGTTCGGCGATGTGAGTTGGTTTGAGAGATAAACAGGAGGTGGGGCTAATACTCTGGTCAGGTGTCGTTACAGCAGAAAGAAGATGATTTCATGACGGAGACAGTTTTCAACAAGTCGTCAAACAAACTGTCGGAGAGGCTGTCTTCTGTGTCACCCACCTCTGAGTCCTCTGAACCAGCAGGGGGCAGCACACAGCCGTAAGGTCTGGCTTCACCTTCAGTCAGGAGAAGAAGACAAGGTGTGTTTTCATTCACTTTACAGTTTAAACTTTACCTTGAAACTAGATCACAGGACATTTAGAGGGAGAACGACTTTAAGAGCAGCTGTGCACGTTGGTACGAACCCGTCTGCTGTCGACGAGCTTTCCTCTTCACACGAGGCCCGACGCCCTGACCCTCCTTCCATCCCATCTTCCTCAGCAGCTCCACCCCGATGGACAACCTGGGAGACAAAACAAACACACCTCAGAACTCGCTCTGGACAGGAAACTCTGATTCTACTGCACCGAATGAAAAGACCTCAACTCCTTCTTGACTGTGTTACAGTTTTTTTAATTTTTCTGGTTTTAAAATCAACGTTATGGTCAGACACCGATTCACTGCAGCACACACGTATATTATAATATATTGATATATAATAACTGTGTCTGGGCATTCTCTGGAACATTGAGGTGTGTGTGTGACGTGAACAAAGGTCACATGACTCTGGTGAAGCGGTCGGACCTGGCCGGTGCGATCAGCTCCTCCAGCAGAGTGTCTCCAGGGATCAGCGCCGCCTGGGCGTTGACGGCTCTCGCCTTCTCTCTGGCCTTGTCTCTGTGGCTGGAGGAGAACTCCTGACTGGTGGTGATCTGAGCCGGAGCGATGCCGTGTTCGCTGAAGTCCTGACGCACAACCACAACAAAAACAATTATCAACTTGTATTTACTCATTTTGCTGCCGATCATGTTTGAATCTGTTTTAAAGAATAAAATCAGTGAAGAGTGGTTCTCTGAGTGGTTTCACCTCCTCGTCCATGAAGTCCTCGGGTCTGACATGTTGTTTCTCAACCTTCTGTTGCCGAGATGACACAAAGGTGGACGGGCTCCAGCCTGAAGAGCAACAACACAACATTCTCACATACGTGTTTGAACCGAAAGTGAAATTTTACAAACTTCAGACTCTACTGACAAAGTAAATGATCACAACAGAAACATAGTAAATAATACATTCTACAAACATCTTATTTGAGTTTGTGAATCTGTGAAGTTAAGACGAACATCTGTGTTTCTGTTTTATCAACGACGGATTCACAGGAAGAAGAACTGGAAGAGGGAAAATAGACGAACTCCAGAAAATACCTGGTCACAATTTTATGGATATTTCCAGAGTTCGTGTTTGAAAACACACGGAGCGTTATGTGGACACTGATTCACATCCTGCACACAAACGTCGGGCTCTTTGCTCGCTCACCTTCCTTCGAGCCGACCGAGTTGAAGTAGCCGGCTGAGAACCCCCCGGTGAACGCTCCGTGGAACCTTTGGTATCGTCCCTTCTCATCTTTCACCGTCTGCTCGTGGAGCGGGACGGGCTTCTTCGTCGGCTCGTCTGCGACACACACACGGAAATACACACAACACCACACTAATGTAAATATTCAGTCTTTAAATAGATAGATAGATTACCTTATTCATCCCCGAAGGGAAATAAATCGTCATAGCAGCCGGTATATTTGAATACAATACAATAGAATTTTAAAAAAAAGAAGAAAAAAAAAATATTGAGGTAGAAAGAATAAAAAACAGAAACACAAGATAAATAGGTAGATAAGGTGCAGTGGCAAGATGATGGTAATAGTACTGATGATAATGTTATTGTGAGACAGTGATATAATATAATCAGAAAATTTAAATATTTAATCTACTGGCGTAAAACGTCATGAATATTCGCAGCAGAATGTTTTCATTGATAAAGTGGAATCTACCTTAAGATAAAATTATTAATCAACAAGAAAATTAACAGATAACTTATCTTTAATGTATTTTTATTAATTCAGTTTTCGGATTTTTTAAAATATTGATCTATAGATTTGATCCTTTGTCCTCAATCCTTGTCATCGTAAATTCAATATATTTCTTAGTCAAATTAAAAAAGAAAGAATGTGAAGTGTTATAATAAAATTCTTTATATTAGATTCATGTTTAAAGTTTCTGATCATTAATCATGAAACTGGTAATAACTGGTTTATTCTTGTGTTTTTATCACCACCTTTATTTCTCACTATTTGTTAATCTTGTAATTTATATTAACACATAAAAACATTGTGACCTCAGTCAGTGAAAATATAAATATTAGAAGTTTCTTAGTCAGGAGGCAGATTTAAAACCTGAAGTCTTTTCATATCTTCTCAAGCCGAACGCACCACCGGACCCTGAAGGTTCATTATAGATGAGTTAGTTTAGAATGTGGCTGGTTCTGAATCAAACGACTCGTAGAGGAACATTAAACTGACAGAATCATCAGTGGAGTCTGGTATTCGAACCAGGAGCCAAGCTAACAGTTAGCCACTTGCTATTTAGCTTAGCATCATCTTTCAGTGACGCGGTTTTATTTGCTCATTAAACCTCGGGGCGGTGTGTGGGTGCAGGCGGGCGGACCACCGAGGGGTTCGAACACCGTACCTTCCTCCAGAGGCTCCAGCGGAGTCCCGAAACTCACGAAGTCCTCGTCGCCGTCACTGTCCGACGCCATGTTTCTGGTACCACTACGGCAACTGCACAGGGACAAACTTCCCCGCGAAGCGTTAATTAGAGATATTCAGATACCACAGCGAAACCTTGTGGTGGCGACATTTAAGAACAATAAAGAATCAGTTCACTCAAATATGTTTTTTAATGTTCACAGTGAAACAGACAAATACAAAACTGAAACAGTTTTTTAAAAGTGGACCAAGCGAAACGGCACCGCAAGAAATATAAAAACGTCTCCTCCCGTCTTTAGTTCCAACAACTTCCTGTTTCATACGAATCACTAGGTGGCGCTATGACCCTGAGTTTTTTTTGATTGCATAAACACTAAAGTCAAAAGTATTACACAATTATAAAACCTTACACTCAAGGAGCAAAACATGGCCCAGATCTGCAACACTATAAGCACAATGTCAGCCTCACACTTTTTGCAAAACAATACACACAGTGATCTGCAAAACACTAAACACACTAAACTGGAATTGCTAAAAGTGTTTTAGGTTAGCAACAGCAGTGTGTGACTGGCTCAAACAGAATTAAGTTATATGAAGCATGTGTGTTTCATTTGGTAAAAAAATATGGTTTTGATAAATTAGTGTATAGTTTTTACAAGAGTGTTTCATTTTGCAATTCCAGTTCTCAGTGATTAGTACGGTGGCCCTGAAAGCTCAACGAACGGCAACTTAAGAAAACACATGCAAGTTGACAAAACACCTGCAAATAGAGAAACGCGCAGCAAATACCGGAACGCGCAGCAAGAAGCCAAACGCGCAGCAAGAAGAGGCCACAACACAACGGAAGTGTTTCCAGGGGACAGCTAAAAGTGATGGACACTGCTGCCACAAAAACGTCCAATACACCATAGAAATTCGGTTCCACACAGGGTTCGGCCACCCACGGCTCTTCGGCCCCTCTGCAGTGGCTGTACAGTACAATGTTGTGCATATGTTTAGCGAACGCTGAACTTAACGAATCAGTTTTCATATTATTAACGTGAACGTAATGATGTGACGTGAACGTGAGTGAACGTCACATACATTTTTTAAATCATCACCGTATCAGGCCATCATGAAATACCAGGAGCGGGCAAGTGTGTGTGTGTGTGTGTGTGTGTGTGTGTGTGTGTGTGTGTGTGTGTGTGTGTACGTGTGTCCCCCGGCGCTCCGACCCCGCCCACTCACTCGGAGAGAGCCACAGTGAGCTCTGATCACGGAAGATGATCCGATCTAGAGACATGTCGTCTTCTCCTGTTAAACTGAATAAACAGCGCTAACAAGCAAGCCCCTGTTTGTGAGGCAATATATTGTCCATAGTGAGCAGGGGGAGGAAACCTTTACTATCAAAAGAGCGAGTGGGCGGGGTCGGAGTCCCGGGACCCGGGACCTATATACAGTCTATGCCCGGGACTGGAGCACTCGCTACACACACACACACACACACACACACACACACACACACTCGCCCGTTCCTGCTATTTCATGATGGCCTGATACGGTGATGATTTAAAAAATGTATGTGACGTTCACTCACGTTCATCGTTACGGTCACGTTAATAATATGAAAACTGATTCGTTAAGTTCAGCGTTCGCAAAACATATGCACAACATTGTACTGTACAGCCACTGCAGAGGGGCCGAAGAGCCGCGGGTGGCCGAACCCTGTGTGGAACCGAATTTCTATGGTGTATTGGACGTTTTTGTGGCAGCAGTGTCCATCACTTTTAGCTGTCCCCTGGAAACACTTCCGTTGTGTTGTGGTCTCTTCTTGCTGCGCGTTTGGCTTCTTGCTGCGCGTTTCTCTATTTGCAGCTCGTTCCGGTATTTGCAGCGCTTTTCTCTTTTTGCAGGTGTTTTGTCAACTTGCATGTGTTTTCTTAAGTTGCCGTTCGTTGAGCTTTGAGGGCCACCGTAGATTAAACTACTGTAAGTGAAGTACTCAGAGAAAGTGCAAATATACAATAAATTCACCAAACACTACACAAGACCAATGCTGCAGTCCCATGAAAATATAATTTATTTCTCTCCATATCCCCAAATCAGTAAACATGTCAACATGGAGAATCACAACACAACATGTCCCAGTTTTCATGCTACTACAGGAGTGTGCCTTACACTCATTTGATAGTCAGTGCTTAGGAATTGCAAGGAAGTGACATCTTGATATACTTCTGTGTTTAATGTATACAAGTGTGTTTAGTGTTTTGCAGATCACGATGTGTATTGTTTAGCAAAAAGTGTGAATCTGACATTGTGCTTATAGTGGTGCAGATCTGGGCCCATTTTTTGCTCCTTGAGTGTCAGGTATGATAATTATGTAATACTTTTGATTTTAGTGTTTATACAATCGAAAAAAACTGTAACAACTGAGAAAAACTGTAAATATAAAGTACTTACAGTTTTTTTCGATTGCTTAAGCAGGATTTTCAAAACAGGGCCCGGTGTTTCAAACACTAAACACAATCAGCACAACCACACACCCAATCAGCAGAACACCTCAGATCCTTTGCAAAAATAAACACTCTTGTAAAAACTATACACTTTTTTATCAAAACAATATTATTTTGCCATATGAAACACACACGCTTCATATTACTTAATTCTGCTCTAGCCAGTCACACACTGCTGTTGCTAACCTTAAACACTTTAAGCAATTCCAGTTCTCAGTGATTAGAGTTCTATAAGTGAAGTACTCTGAGAAAGTACAAATATACAATAAATTCACCAAACACTACACAAGACCAATGCTGCAGACTCATGAAAATTGAATTTATTTCTCTCCATATCCCCAAATCAGTCAACATGTCAACATGGAGAATCACAACATGTCCAGTTGTCATGCTACTACAGGAGTGTGCATGACACTGTGAGCTCGACAAATATCAGACAAGCAGAACATTCTGTATCCAGTAGAGTTTCAATGAGGGGAACCTGAGTCTGGGGCTGGAGATCATAAACCCTCCATCACCATGCAGAGAAAAACTCTTTGATTGGGTTTAGAGACGGAGAGTATGGTGGAAGGTATGGTACTGTAAACTGTGGATGGTGTTGAAACCAGTTCTGGACCAGAGCAGAGTGGTGGAATGACTCATTGTCCCAGATGCCAATGTATTGCATCTGGTGCATGTGATTTACTGCTGTGACGATGTTGTGTAATCGGTCAAAACATTTGAGAATGTGAGGTGTGTTGTAAGGGCCCATGTTGGTGTGACGGAGGAGGACCCCATTCTGTGTAGTGACAGCACAAAGGGTGATGTTACCCCCACGTTTTCCTGGGACATGGATTATAGCCTCGTGGACAATGATATGTCTGCCTCTCCTTTTTGATTTTGTCCTATGAACCCTGCCTCATCTATTTATATAACAATAGATACTTTCACCTGAATCTTACACACTGGACTGAAGTAGCAAGTGATCATCAGTGTGTGTGTGTGTTTGTGTGTGTGCCTGTGTGTGTGTGTGTGTGTGTGTGTGTGTGTGTGTGTGTGTGTGTGTGTGTGTGTGTGTGTGTGTGTGTGTGTGTGTGTGTGAACCATGAGCGTCTGTAATCTGAGGTGTTGTTCCTTTGTTCCATGTTATCCTACAGATGTGACAGTGATTTCAGCATAAAACACACAACACTTCATGTTTTCCTCCCTTAGCTAAAGATGACTTGTGTTTTATTTGTCTTCTTTGCCATAAGAGACAGAACACGGTCAGCACAGCTGCGTCCTTCAGGCTCGTCCGTCCCTAATAAAATGACAGGAAACATAAAAGTCTGATATTAATGCAGAGGAAGTGTTACTTATGAACAAAGTTTGTATCCTTATTTTCTGTGGATATTCAACTATGTATTTGAATATGGTTTTGGACTAAACTGTGCACTACCAAGACAATAAATGTGCAGTATGGAGTTCTTCCACATTAAAAGAATTGTATATATCATTTAATACATCATGTATTATGTGCAATACTTTGCTTTGATTGTTTGTAAGATATGAAAACAGGTCTGTACCTGGAGTCAGTGTTGAGGTGATGACTCAGAGTTCAGTCTGGTTGGATTCCACGTCTGTCTCATGTTACATGATACGAATAAAAGTTTATTACTTCAAAGTTCATCAGAACCTAATCACTTCACTTCATCTTAGGAAACAGGTGGACATCAGCCTCAGGTTCTCTCTGTGACTGTCTATTCTAGTAAAGTTACACTTCCTATAATTTATTTTCATGTGTCAAACAAATACATTATTATGCATGTTCACTTATTTAACACAAGAATTCAGTAAAGTCTGCCAAAGATTAACAATGTAAAAACTGAATGTAGCCGACAAGTTTAGTTTTCACTGTAACACGTTAACATCAATATTCTGAATAAAGAGCTTGAGGAGACGTAATTCTTCTTTAAACAGCTGCTCTTCAAATGACCATGTGACGTTAAATACTCATATTTCAGTTCATCACAGTAAATCAGTTTCTGAAGAATAAGAATCTGTGTTTGTGGTAAAAAGATGTGTGTGTGATCCGACACCATCAATTATTAATTAACTACGTGATCGTAAGTCTGTTATCTACATCATAACCATCTCAATAAAAAAAGAATTGTGAACTGTACTTTGAACTGTTTGTTTTTCGAGAGTGAACAGGTTAAACAGAGAGGAGGAGCATGAGAACAGGGAGCGGTCAGACTCCATTTTCCCTCGAATGAGCAATAGGAAGGAAAGTGAGCAGGTGAGTGTGAACACAACTTTCTGAAAGTTTTACTATCTCATTCTCACACCTGCTGTTAACATCCATCTGCTGATCACAGGACTCTATGTTTCTCAGTTCACACCTGGTGACAGACATGGTTTCATGTGATCGTTTCCCAGAGACAGATGTGAACAGCAGGTCTGGAACAAAGAGCCTTCAAAGGACTAATTAACAGAGTTAACTCACAGTTTCACTTTTTATCTTCATCTGTTCATCAAGTGTTTAATAACACAACGTGTTTTCAGAATCATACATTACAGTCACCTGTGTGTATGTGTGTGTGTGTGTGTCTGTGTGTGTGTGTGTGTGTGTGTGTGCATGTGTGTGTCTCCTTGCTTGGTATTTTTGGGTGTGTTTCTAGGACAGACTTGTTTGTCCTGATTCCTTTGAGCTCACAGTGTTTTTCCTCTCAGACGTCGAGTCTTCTCGACAAGTTGGTGACGACGACTGGAAACGTAAAGTCAGGGAATCAGAAAAGAGAGAAATAAAAGAGAGAAAGCATGCAAATGTTTGAGAGAGAGAGAGAGAGAGAGAGAGAGAGAGAGAGAGAGAGAGAGGGAGAGAGAGAGAGAGAGAGAGAGAGAGAGAGAGAGAGAGAGAGAGAGAGAGAGAGGGGCTAGGTACATATATATACACTCCTGATCAAAATCTTAAGACCAGTTAAAAAATTGCATGAATTTGCATTTTGCACTGTTGGATCTTAGGAAGGTTCTAAGTAGAGCTTCAAAATGCAAAAAGAAGAAATGGGAACAAGAGACCAAAAGTTGTGAGCAGGCAATTTATTGAAAACAACAATTTAACTCAAATAGGCTGTTCATCAGCTGATCAAAAGTTTAAGACCACAGCCTTTAAAAGCCTAAATCTGTGCAAAAATTTGGATTCCATGTCATTTCCTGTCAAGTAATCACACTGTGAAGATCTCTTGATGGCAAAGGCAAAAAAGCTCACAGTCTTTGAACGTGGTAGGATTGTTGAACTGCATAAACAAGGCCTCTCACAACGTGCCATCGCTGCTGAGGCTGGACGCAATAAGACAGTCATTTTGCATTTCTTAAAAGATCCTCAGGGTTATGGAACAAAAAAATCAAGTGGTAGACCAAAAAAATCTCACTGGCGCTGAGCCGGAGGATCCGAATGGCTGTCCGTCAAGACACGGGACGATCCTCGTCCCACATTAAGACCATTACTGGCGCTGACTGCAGCCCAATAACCATCAGACAGCATCTGCGAAGGAAGGGCTTCAAAAACAAGAAACGTCTTGAAAGCCCACGTCTCCTTCAACGCCACCAAATTGCCCGTTTAGACTTTGCAAGGGAGCACCAAACATGGGACATTCAAAGGTGGAAGAAAGTTTTATTCTCTGACGAGAAAAAATGTAACCTTGATGGTCCTGATGGCTTCCAACGTTACTGGCATGACAAGGAGATGCCACCTGAGATGTTTTATACTCGGCACAGTGGAGGGGGCGCCATCATGATCTGGGTGCTTTTTCCTTCAGTGGAACAATGGAGCTCCAGGTGGTGCAGGGCGTCAAACAGCAGCTGGCTATGTGGAGATGTTGCAGCGGGCCTCCCTCATGACTGAGGGCCCTCATCTGTGTGGTAACGACTGGGTTCTTCAGCAGGACAACGCTCCAATTCACAATGCCCGTCTGACCAAGACTTTTTTCCAGGAGAATAACATCACTCTTTTGGACCATCCTGCGTGTTCCCCTGATCTTAATCCAATTGAGAACATTTGGGGATGGATGGCTAGGGAAGTTTACAAAAATGGACTTCAGTTCCAGACAGTGGATGCCCTTCGTGAAGCCATCTTCACCACTTGGCGCAACATTCGCACTAGCCTTTTGGAAACACTTGCATCAAGCATGCCAAAACGAATTTTTGAAGTGATCAACAAAAATGGTGGAGCTGCTCATTACTGAGTCAGTTTTTGACACTTTAATTTCTGTTTTAGGAGTTTTTTTTTTTTTTTTAGCTGTGGTCTTAAACTTTTGATCAGCTGATGAACAGCCTACTTCAGTTAAATTGTTGTTTCAATAAATTGCCTGCTCACAACTTTTGGGCTCTTGTTCCCATTTCTTCTTTTTGCATTTTGAAACTCTACTTAGAACCTTCCTAAGATTCAACAGTGCAAAATGCAATGTTGTGCAATAGTAGTAGTAGATTTGACGTTGGCTAATTATTAATAATCATGAGAAATTATTATTAAAATAGAAATTATTTATTAAAAATAATTAAAAATTATAAAGCTAGTAATTAAGAATAGTAAAATAATTAATTAGAAATGATACAGTTATCAATTAATAATGGTTAAATAATTAATGAAAACAATAAAATTATCAATTAAGAATGAAACAATCTGTAATTAATGCTTATCGTTGCGGGGCACCACCCTGGTTACAGGGACCAACTAGTCAAACTATAGTTATCAGTCTCAAGTGATAAAAGTTAAATTAATAATCTCAATATTTAATATTAATGATTATATAATAAACAATGAAGGGTTTTAAGTTCGAGCACAGGCTATAGTAATCCAGCTGCATTCACATACACATGTACAAATAATCACAGAAATATAAATACTTTAATTACAAAAGTATTTATTCAAAAGGGGAAATAAAGTTAATGTTATTTCAATGATTCTTCATTTAACAAACTCCAATATTTCAAAGAAGGCAACAGCAGCAGCAGCACTTATCACAATGGTCACACATGTAATACTGAGTATCTACTGGTGTGTGTGTGTGGTCGTGTGTGTCTGCCTGTCTTTGTCTCTATGTGTGTGTGTGTGGGTGTGTGTGTGTCTAAAGAGAAAGGGGAGTGGCTATGGCGTAATGACAAGATCACGTGGTGACGTAGTCTGGCCAGGATCAAGATGTTACGTTCACGTACTTTCAAGATGGAGGTTTATGACCCCGGTGACGACATGAGGTCGAAAACAAGATGGCGGTTGGTCGCCTGTTACACAAAGGAACTTTAGACAAAGAGATTTCTTATCTCATGGTTCTGGCGCCGAATGGCATCGAGATGTATTAAGGCTCTTTAAATCTAGAATTTTCTATGTAACATGAAATAGGTAAGTGTAGGTCGGGACGTGTGTAAAAACAGGTTTAGGAGAAAAGAGAGAGAGAGAAAGAGAGAGAGACAAATTAGAGTTGTGCACCGATCTTTTAACAGGTTAAGTCTCTGCAAACTTAGTCGGACGATAACAGTGCTGCCGGAGGCTCTCTGTCACGGCGCGAGGCACTTTAAAACATTCGACAATGTAAACAAGGAACCGGAAGTGACGCATCGTTCCCTCGTGTTACACGGCTTAAAAACAGATCAGCGATCTACAAACAAACACACTCAAATAAACATGACACGCTAAGTATTTAAACTAGTCTCTGCCCAGACAATAAAGCCTCTTACTGTGACCTTCGCAGTGTTGCTTGCACGTGGCGCGCGGATTTTCCAGAAGTCCAGTGAATCTCGTTGTTGTGTTCCTCGGGGTACATGCGGTCAGCGGATCCCCGGAATTAGGTGAAGAAGTCATGGCTTGAGCTGGATAGCGCTGGTTCATCTGTTGCAGCGGCTTCGTGCTGGGACCGGATATGGAGCGAATTCGTCTTGCTCGTGGAACGGAATTCGGCCTTGTCTCTTCTGCGACAGAATGATGCTTTGTCCTGCAGGGATTAACAGCTGTGTCGCAGCTGTGGGGATCGTGAAAAGAAAAGTCTGTGATGCTCGGCCGGCGAGCGAGTTCCTGTGCGCGGCCTCTTCAAGTTAAAATAACAAAAAGTCCTATCAAAATAAAACGTCGACTGAATAAAGAAATAAAAGAAAATGGAAATAAAACAAACGTCTGTAATTGCCCCCTTTAGCAACTGGAACATCTGGGAGGCCCCGAAGGGGTCTGTTGACGTCTTCAGAGCAGGGTAAAATGGCGATTGCCTCCTTTAGCAACTAAACCATCTAGCTAGACCGGGAACGGTCTATTGACGTCTTCAGAGAGCAGGAAATGGCTGATAAACTAAAAGTTAAGGTTGCCCCCTTTAGCAACTAAATCAGCTGAAGACCCGAAGGGGTCTGGTGATGTCTTCAGTGCAGGGTAAATAGCCGCGATTTTTGGGGTGCAAGGGCTTTTAAATTACCTGAGAGGTCCTCCTCCTTGAGGAGTTGGTCATAGGATGATGCTGGCTTTAAGCCAATTGAGTGTCAGGAATGGATCTGAGTGGGCGGGGCTTGGAACTCAGCGGGGGTTCCAAGGCATTCCCAGAACATTTTCCACCACCAGGGGGAGATTCTTAAGCCTGCAGGAGGATGTTTTCCCGCCGAAAGTTTAACAACCCTTTGTTCCTCTCGGCTCCAGTGTCTGGTGGCCCCCCCCTTTGGGCTCTTCAGACCCAGCAGGGGTTCCGTGTTCCTGCGGGGGCCTTGAAACCTGCTGGGGTTTCTCGAAACTGCCAGGAAAAAGTACTCACAGGTGGATAAGAATGTTCCACAAGGCCTTGATTTACACAGGCCTTTGTTTAGATTTTCTTTGGATAACCTCTGACCTGTGTCTTGTGGTCATCCGCTGGGCTCTGGCCCAACAGCAAATTCATGCAATTTTTTAACTGGTCTTAAGATTTTGATCAGGAGTGTATATATACACACAGAATTTGTGGGTTGACGAGCCACCATCCCCCAGTGGTCCTTACTGAGGCCAATAATTTAATAATTTAAGAGGAACTTCTGTTAGTCAATCAACAGTTTGACTCAACGCTGTGATGTAATGTCAGTTGTGATTGGCTGAGTCCAACACAACTGTCTCAGGTTACCGTGATAACAGGGACACAGTGTAGGAGCGTTGACTCTGTTATATTTGAAGAAACACTGAGTTTACGTACCTAGCTTCATTGTGTGTGTTTGAGCTCTCAGTGTTTTTCCTCTCAGACTGATGATGAGTGGTCCTGAGGAGGAAGAGGACAGAGCAGAGTCTCCAGGGTTCAGCTGTGTGTCTCTGAAGAGTGACTGGTCTAAAGATTTTCCTCTAAACTTCAGTAAAGAACCTGGACCCTCACACACAGAGTAAGAGACCTGCTACAAACATGTGAACCTCCAAACTGAATCCTCAGAGAATGAACCAGTGAATGATGTGTCCTGAATAAAAACATGTTTGTGTTTGCAGAGGTCAGGACCACAGACTGAGAGCAGAGTCTCCAGGGTCCAGCTGTGTGTCTCTGAAGAGTGACTGGTCTAAAGATTTTCCTCTAAACTTCAGTAAAGAACCTGGACCCTCACACACAGAGTAAGAGACCTGCTACAAACATGTGAAGCTCCAAACTGAATCCTCAGAGAATGAACCAGTGAATGATGTGTTCTGAATAAAAACATTTTTGTGTTTGCAGAGGTCAGGACCACAGACTGAGAGCAGAGTCTCCAGGGTCCAGCTGTCTGTCTCTGAAGAGTGACTGGTCTAAAGATTTTCCTCTAAACTTCAGTAAAGAACCTGGACCCTCACAAACAGAGTAAGAGACTGTTTCTACTGGGACCTGCTCTGAAGAGGATCTAGTTTCCTCTAGTGTGGCCCCTGCATTAGGACACAGCTTCATTGAAGTTGGTGACTAATCTCTCAGAATCACTCAAAGAGCTCAGACCTCCACCAAGAACCAACACGCTCCTTATGAAACCACTTTGAAATCCACTAGAGACTCATTCTGATTTGGATCTGCACCAAATTCCACACACTGGTAAACATCAGTCCTCTGAACATGTCTGTGAAAGAGGACCCCCCCCCCCCCCCCCCCCCGATCTGGTTCACAAACCACAACCTTCCACCAAGTTTACTATTCCCACTAACGAACCAACCAACACACAAACATACTGGGTGAACACAAAACCTCCTTGACAGAAGTGATGACAACCTGTGACTGTGACATGTGACTTATCAGGAAATGTCTTCACAGGGAGAGGAAGAGGAGTCATGTTTCTCAGGAGGAGCAGTCGTCCTGCTGTGCTTCGTGTCAGGACGTCCTGAAGGATCCAGTCTCCACCAGCTGTGGACACTGGTTCTGCAGACAGTGCATCACCTCATACTGGGACCAGTCTGGTTCTTCAGGAGGCTCCTCCTGTCCCCAGTGTGGACAAAGATCCAGAACAGGAGCTGGAGGTCAGACAGCCGGTCAGAGCAGCACTGTACATGTGTCTGCTGATGTCTTCACTTCTGACAACAGCACATGTGGTTTTATTTTGTTCCTTCATACAGCATCAACATTTAACATCGTTAGAAAAGCACAAAGTTAATAACCTTTTATTTTCTGTAGTTTTTCTGTATCTGATGAAAACAATCAGCAGATTCTCAGATTCTCTGTCTCTCACATTGTTTCTTGTCTTTCAGCAGATTGTGGTCTGCAGGAGGTTTTAGATGAACATACGCTCAGTTTGAGGAGGAGATGTGAACATGTGACTGAAGGAAGTGATGAAACAGGAAGTAGAACCCTCCTCAACAGGATCTACACTGAGCTCTACATCACAGACGGACAGAGTGAAGAGATTAATACTCAACATGAGGTGAGGCAGCTTGAGACGGCTTCCAAGATGAAGATCCTCCACGATACTCCCATCAAGGTCCACGACATCTTCAAAGCCTCCACTGACCAGCAGAGCAGCATCAGAGTCGTCCTGACCAACGGAGTCGCTGGCGTTGGAAAAACCTTCTTGGTGCAGAAGTTCACTCTGGACTGGGCAGAGGGTTTAGAGAACCAGGATGTGGGTCTGCTGGCTGTGCTTTCGTTCAGGGAGCTGAACCTGGTGAAGGACCAGCAGCACAGTCTTCTCACGCTGCTCCATGTTTTCCATCCAGCGTTACAGAAGCTCACGGCAGAGACGCTCGCTGTCTGTAAACCTTTGTTCATCTTTGACGGCCTGGATGAAAGCAGACCTTCTCTGGACTTCAACCACAGGGAGCTTGTGTCTGAGGTCACACAGAGGTCATCAGTCAACGTGCTGCTGACAAACCTCATCCGGGGGAATCTGCTTCCCTCGGCTCTCGTCTGGATAACCTCCAGACCTGCGGCGGCCAATCAGATCCCTCCTGCATGTGTTGACAGGGTCACAGAAGTACGAGGCTTCACTGACGCCCAGAAGGAGGAGTACTTCAGTAGGAGATTCAGAGATGAAGAGCTGTGCAGCAGAATCATCTCACACATCAAGACGTCCAGGAGCCTCTACATCATGTGTCAAATCCCAGTCTTCTGCTGGATCAGTGCTACAGTTCTGGAGCACATGTTGACCACAGACCAGAGAGGAGAGCTGCCCAAGACCCTGACTGACCTGTACTCACACTTCCTGCTGGTTCAGACAAAGAGGAAGAACAACAAGTACGGTGAGGGACATGAGACGAGTCCACAGCAGCTGACGGAGGCTGACAGGGACGTTCTCCTGAAGCTGGGGAGGCTGGCACTTAAACATCTGGAGGAAGGAAACGTCATGTTCTATCAAGAAGACCTGGAGCAGTGTGGTCTTAATGTCACCGAGGCCTCAGTGTACTCAGGAGTTTGTACTGAGATCTTCAGAAGAGAGTGTGTGATCTTCCAGAAATCAGTCTACTGCTTTGTTCATCTGAGCGTTCAGGAGTTTCTGGCTGCAGTCTACATGTTCCACTGTTACGACAAGAGGAACACAAAAGAACTCAACAACATTTTGGGAACATATGGCAACAAAGACAGTACCTTCTCCCTGGATGACCTCCTGAAGAGAACCATGGAGAAATCCCTCACCAGTACAAATGGTCATCTGGACCTGTTTGTTCGCTTCCTTCACGGCCTCAGTCTGGAGTCCAACCAGAGAGTCTTAGGAGGCCTGCTGGGTCGGACAGAGAACAATCCAGAGATCATCCAGAGAGTCATCAACAACCTGAAGAAGATGAAGAGTGATGACATTTCTCCCGACAGAAGCATCAACATCTTCCACTGTCTGATTGAAATGAACGACCACTCAGTTCATCAGCAGATGAAACAGTTCCTGACGTCAGAGAACACATCGAAGGAGGAACTCTCTGAGATCCACTGCTCAGCTCTGGCCTACATGCTGCAGATGTCAGAGGAGGTTCTGGATGAGTTGGACCTGAAGAAGTTCAACACATCATACCAGGGTCGACTGAGACTGATCCCAGCTGTGAGGAACTGCAGGAAGGCTCGGTGAGTCCAGACATTTTCAATAAAATCTTTCTTTAAATACACTCAGTGTTAAATGGTTCTCATTGTTTTGGGCAGCATGTTGTTGCAGTGGTAAACACTGTTAGTGCAGCCTTTCTGTGAGGAGGAGGTTCTCCTGGTCTCTGCAGGGTGTTCTCTGGGTTCTCCAGATTCCTCCACAGATCGGAGTTAATTTTATTGGAGACTGAGATTCAGTGTCAGCTGAGATTGGCTCCTGGCCCCTGAGACCGCTGAAGGATAAGTGGCTAGTAGCTGGAGTGCGTGTGTGTGTGTGTGTGTGTGTGTGTGTGTGTGTGTGTGTGTACACGCATACAACGTATACAATGGCGTCGTAGTGTGTGTGTGTGTGTGTGTGTGTTTGCGGGGGGGGGGGGGGGGTAGGAGTGGACCCCAAAGGGGAGGGGGCCCTTGAAAAGCCGTAATGATTTAAAATATATATATACACTACCGTTCAAAAGTTTGGGTTCACCCAGACAATTTCGTGTTTTCCATGAAAATTCACACTTTTATTTATCAAATAAGTTGCAAAATGAATAGAAAATATAGTGAAGACATTGAAAAGGTTAGAAATAATGATTTTTATTTGAAATATTAATTCTGTTCTTCAAACTTTGCTTTGGTCGCAGAATGCTCCATTTGCAGCAATTACAGCATTGCAGACCTTTGGCATTCTAGCTGTTAATTTGTTGAGGTAATCTGTAGAAATGTCACACCACGCTTCCTGAAGCCCCTCCCACAACTTGGATTGGCTTGATGGGCACTTCTTGTCTACCATACGGTCAAGCTGCTCCCACAACAGCTCAAGGGGGTTGAGATCTGGTGACTGCGCTGGCCACTCCATTACAGACAGCTTACCAGCTGACTGCTTCTTCCCTAAATAGCTCTTGCATAATTTGGAGGTGTGCTTTGGGTCATTGTCCTGTTGTAGGAGGAAATTGGCTCCAATCAAGCACTGTCCACAGGGTATGGCATGGTGTTGCAAAATGGAGGGATAGCCTTCCTTATTTAAAATCCCTTTTACCTTGTACAAACCTCCCACTTTACCAGCACCAAAGCAGCACCAGACCATCACATGACCTCCACCATGCTGGACAGATGGTGTCAGGACTCTTCCAGCATCTTTTCACCTGTTCTGCATCTCACAAATGTTCTTCTGTGTGATCCAAACACCTCAAACTTTGATTCGTCTGTCCATAACACTTTTTTCCAATCTTCCTCTGTCCATATGTGACGGGGACTCTCTTAACAACTCCTCAAAGAGTGTAAAAACACAGGCGTAGTCAAAAATGTTGTTTCCAATTTATTTCAGCCGATTCTCCAAGGTGCTCTCGTGGACATTTACAAAAAAAATACTCACAAACAAAATACTTTTAAATCAAATCGACAGGAAAAACTCTTGTCCCATGCTCTCCTAAGCTCTGATGTTACCTCCTCTGTAACTGGATCAGACTCCCCCTCAAGAGCTTTGAGCTGCCCTTTTAAACCCTAAGCCCCTCCCCCGGGCTTAATTACCAATTCAGACACATTTATCTGTAAAACCAGTGCTTAGAACAAAAATTAAGAGTTTTCAATGACCTCTTTACATATCATCACATAAATCATCTTTAAACAAATCACATGACTTTAATAAACCAAATGGTATCAACCATAACCAGTACAACCCTTATTAAACATCTTTAGAAAAACTCAACCAGAAACTATTTAAACAAACAGGAAGTTGTGTCCGGTTTGTTCCGTCCAGCTTTATGCTGACGGCGCGCTGATCGCGCTGCCTCTCTAACCGCTGGTAAGTGACTGTGTGTGTGTTTGTGTGTGTGTGTGTAAGCCAGATGCGGAGCTGACAAGTGTGCACCCTCGGTCACCCCACAGCTAAACAGAGTAGATAATGGTTAGATAGTGATCAACAGGAATTGTAACAGGAAACGTGGAAATGTTTGTTGGCGTGTGTGTGGCTGTGTGTGCGCATGTGTGACTGTGGATGGTCATGTGTGAAGACCGCTGGCGGTCAGTGGCGGAGCTGCTCCGGTACATTTTGCCCATATCAATCTTTTCTTTTTATTGGCCAGTCTCAGATATGGCTTTTTCTTTGCCACTCTGCTTAGAAGGCCAGCATCCCGGAGACGCCTCTTCACTGTATACGTTGACACTGGCGTTTTGCGGGTACCATTTAAAGAAGCTGCCAGTTGAGGACCTGTGAGGCGTCTATTTCTAAAACTAGAGACTCTAATATACTTGTCTTCTTGTTGAATAGTGCACCAAGGCCTCCCACTTCTCTTTCTACTCTGATAAGAGCCCGTTTGTGCTGTTCTCTGAAGGGAGTAGTACACACCGTTATAGGAAATTATCAGTTTCTTTGCAATTTCTCGCATGGAATAGCCTTCATTTCTAAGAACAAGACTAGACTGGGGAGTTTCACATGAAAGTTCTCTTTTTCTGGCCATTTTGAGAGTATAATCGAACCCACAAATGTGATGCTCCAGATACTCAACTAGCTCAAAGGAAGGCCAGTTTTATAGCTTCTCTCACCAGCTAAACAGTTTTCAGCTGTGCTAACATAATTGCACAAGAGTTTTGAAAGGTTTTCTAATCATCCATTAGTTTTCTAAGGCGATTAGCAAACACAATGTACCATTAGAACACTGGAGTGATAGTTGCTGGAAATGGGCCTCTATACACCTATTGAGGAGAGGCGGTGGACTAGTGGCAGAAACTTGGACTATGGGCAGAAAAGGTCTCTGGTTCGTCTCTGGTTCAACTCCACGGAGAAACAACAAAAAGACGAACCTGGATTGATCTGTCCAAATATCCAAGAGGATTCTCCCTACCCTGTCTAGTGCCCCTGAGCCAGGCACCTTACTCCCCCAACATCTGCTCCCCGGGCGCCGTACATGGTCGCTCACTGCTCTGTGTGTACTTCACCAGATGGGTCAAAACCAGAGGTTAAATTTCCCTACCTGCATGAATGTGCCTGTGCATGTCTGTGCATGTGTTTGGGACAAATAAATGTATCTTAATTCTTAATCTTAATCTTAATTCTTAATTAATTCTTAATGTAGATAGTTCATTAAAAACCGGACGTTTCCACCTAGAATAGTCATTTACCACATTAAGAGTGTATTTCTGATTAATTTAATGTTTTCTTCATTGAAAAAAACAGTGCTTTTCTTAATAAAAATAAGGACATTTCTAACTGACCCCAAACTTTTGAACGGTAGTGTATGTTAATAACTAATTAAATTAATTTCATTTCTAAATGCTTGATGAAACTGGTTGACTAAATGGATTGATTGACTGAAGGCCATAGGTCACCTGTCCCACCCCTACAAACCAATGGTTTAGTTATTGTTCTGTAAACATAATGGAAGGGATGATCAATATGTCAGGGAATCAAACGTAAAGTCTGTGAATCAGAAAATAAAAGAGACAAAGGAACAAGACAGAAAGCAGCTGCGGACAGATTTCTTCCAACAGAAAAGTGAGTCCAGCAATAACACACTTTATTACACTGGGACTCACTGGTTGTGTGTCGCAGATTCTCAGTTGTCTGATGCTCATGTAGCCGAGGGTTTAATTCTCTTTACTGAGAGTTCATAGTAACATGAGAACTGAACAATGTGGACTTGAACCAGGACGACATGTTGTTTAGGCAGCTAAATAAAATAACCCACATTCACACTCCTTCACCTGAAGTTTTTAACTTCAACTTTGAATATAACTACAACATTTCTGAGGTTTCTGGTGTGATCACCTTTTGTATGAAAGTATTCCTGTGTACTCAAATAATAACCAGTTCTACACAGAAAGATCCCATAAATTCTCCGCCATATGTCAGTTTGTTACATTATTGTCACGATGTAAGAAAATGAGAGATAAATAATAACTTGTGGTTCATTGGAGGAAAGCTGTATATAGCCTCTTTTGACCCGGCGGCCCATACTGCTTCGTATATCTAGGTACTGATGCGACATTTCTTTGGAAAGCTAAGATTCAGTGCTTTGTTGACTATGCTCTTTACATTTAAAGGTTTGTGGTGCTTGCAGTCTTTTCAGAAGTATTTTCTGTCTGCACACTCGGTGTGGCCTTGTTGGCTATTTTGTGTTCTGTTGTGCAGCCAGCAGCTCTGTGTATCCTCTGATGTATTTCCCCTTGTATTTCCCATTTGCATGAAAACAGGTGATCTCTCAATCTCAAAATTGCGGCTAGACTGTAAACTATAGATTGACAGCTCACTTGACCCAATAGGAGCTGGCATGGGTTGTCCACAGCCTACAATAGCCAACGAGAGACCTTGTTGATGGACAGAGCTTGCCCCTCTTTTGTCATGTAAATACTGAGCCAATTGCAACCGATTGTTATGATGACTGATGTTTTGTTTAGCCAATGAAATTTCCAACATGCAGATGTGACGCGTCACAGTGTCAAGTTACAGGCACAGCGAGGCAGTCACTGCGTAATGACGAACAGCTGTGCGTAAAAGGCAAAGAAGGTTTTTTTTGGTAGTTTTTTGTGTTTGCCCCTCTGTTTCACTCTGTGTGTGTCTGTATGACTCACTTCTGATCTGGAGGAGGGGTGTGTGTGTTTGAATGCCCATTTTCTTTCAGAGTGAAAGAGTGTTACCATGGTTACCAAGGGTCCTTTGGAGTCTCCAAAAGGAAACCGCCTAGACATACCCTTAGAAAAACATGTATAAAATATTAATTTTCTGTGGTATTGTTATCAAATTTGAACTTGGGCTAGGTAAGGCTTCATGCTGTGGTCCCATTGGGTTTTCCAGCTCATAAATCCCAGCTAGAGTCATCCGCAGGCATCTGTTTACCAAAAATATTCAGGCGGAAATAAAAACGTTCTACTTCAGTGAATGTTGTGCTTTCTGATTGTATTCTAACAGATATTTTCTTTAATTACAGACTCGGTGATTGTCGACTCTCAGAGACTCACTGTGAAGTCGTGGCCTCAGCTCTGAAGTCAGACCCCTCACACCTGAGAGAACTGGATCTGAGTCACAACGAGCTGCAGGACTCAGGAGTGAAGCTGCTGTGTTCTGGACTGGAGAGTCCAAACTGTCGACTGGAGACTCTGACGTACTTAAATCCTTCTTCACTTTTCAGACTGTCTTTCTTATTGGGTCATTATTTATTTAAATTGTCTCAGTTCTGCTCTGCTCACTGTCCCTCAGTCATCTGTCACTCACCCAGCCTGTCAGTCACGTCCACCTCATCAACTCCATTCACCTGCACTCACCTGCTCCTGATCACTAAGAAAGTGTCAGTAAATAACATGTGGACTGAGGCCGAGCACCCGTCCTCCTCAGGTTTACAAAATAAGATACATTCTTTTTTTTTTTAATATATATGTTTATTAGTTTTCCAACAGGTAATACAACACAAAACAAAACAAAAACAAGACAAACATTTGGCTCACACACATATTCAAATCAATACAGGCAGAAGATTCAGGGGTCACGTCCTATACAAGTAAGATAAATTTAAAAACAGATAAGTAAAATAAAAGTATACAGAAATAAAAGTAAATCAATTAAATGGTAAAACAGAGTGCCTCTTTTGAGGCAGAGCATTCTGATCTATGATACAAACCCTCTTGTGAGAATGATGGAAACATTCAGACCAACATATGACAGAAAGGGTTCCCATGTTTTACGAAAGGCATCATCATTGCTGTGAAGTTTACATGTCAAATGGTCCAATACAACAAATTCAAATACAACCCTTTGCCACTGAGCCTTAGATGGAGCTTTTTCTGTGATCCAATTCAAAAGAATACACTTTCTGGCACAAAAAGCAAGTGTCTGATAAAGTCTTCTTTTAAATTTGTCAGTGATGGACATGTCCGATATACCAAGTAGCAGGTATAAAGAGTTATTATTACTGTTAATAGACATAATCTTATTAATTTCCTGCCCTATGACCTGCCAAAACCACAAACAATGTGTCAGACTCCCAGATTCTATCTTACACTTGGGGCACAGTGGAGATGTATTAGGGTTGTATTTATTACGCTGAGAGGGAGAGATATGAACCCTGTGTAGGAGCTTCAGTTGCATAGCTCTCACTCGGTTACAGATATTCAGTATTTTAGAACTTTTCCAAGCATCATTCCAGTCATCATCTGTTATCCTAACATTAAGTTCCCTTTCCCATAAGCCCTTCAGAAAGGAGGTGTTGTGCAATAGTGCTTAAAACGTGTTTCACAGGGTTCACAGGGCTGCACCATTTATGTTAATTAGGTGCAGCGTTCCGGCCTCACACGGGGCACCATTTATGTTGTGCAATAGTGCTTAAAAAGTGTTACCATAGAATGGTGTGCCTTTAGGCACTCAATAAATTTGGTTATCAAAATAAAATGTAAAACATTAATATTTAAAATATTAATATTAAATCATAACTTTAATTGGTTAAAGTTCTCGCGGGGCACCACCCTTCATAGAAGGGAAAAGATAGCCAATTTATTGATTAAGATCAGTCTCATTTAGATCTAGTTCAATTAGAAATCTCAATATTTTACCATTAAAGATTATATAATGAACAATGAAGGCTATGGAGTTCTTAACAGTGTAACAGTTGGCAAGATTCACTTATGCAATATTAATGACAGAACATTTGTGAAAGAAGAACATTTATTATGAACATAATAAAGTATAAAAACACAAATTACTAAACAATCAAACCAACTAACAAGGAGGTGTGTGTGTGTGAATGTAAATTAGCATGCTTTAAAAATGGTCCCTAAGATAAGAGCCCCCCCCCTTCTTCTGAGGTTGCTTTATGGGGGTAGGTTTAATTAGGTGGAGACTATGCGTGTGTCTGTGTAGATGTTAATCAGATAATGCAAGAGTCAGAGAGACCTACAAAGGAGGCCTATGAAGGGCCTAACTAACTTTCAAATAACTTGTTGCCACAATATCACAACACATATCAAACTTATAAACACACACCGATCAAATAAACAGTCTTGCTTAGCGTAGTATAATTATTAAGCCCAGATTATGTTACCAGTCCGAGGGAAAGGGGAAAAGATGTTGCAGTCCAGTTGCAGTTCTGTGACGTCTCCTGGGTTGGTGGTTGTAGAGTTCTGCATTCGCGATTCTGTCGAGCCGTGTGCTCAGATGCTTGTTGAAGTTCTCCTGCAGGACATCGCGTCGCTACGAGGAGTTTTGTAGAGCTTGAAGGGCGAGGAGATTTCCTTGAGAGGGGTGAGCTGGGAGCTGCACCTCTGACCTCCGGTTGTGGGTTGGATAGAGAAGGAAGCTGGATCAGCCAGGCCCCCCCCCTTGGCGATGTAGGAGAGAGAGGCTGTAGCAGCCTTCCGTCCTTGGAGGGATGAGAGAAGAGAGAGACCTTCCGCCCTCGGCAGGATGGAAGAAGAGAGAGATTTTAGGCAGACCTCTCCTTATATTGGCCCCGGTGACCTCACAGGTCTTGGACCAGAGTGACCAATAGGAGTGACCCCCCAGGTTCTTGACACCTTTGTGTGATATTGCCCAGTTCCCAGGACATGCAGCATCCTGTTACATCCTCTGGGAGACTGAGTTCCTTGACTGTCTTAAGACAAAGGGAACATGTGGCACTCTGGGAGACTGAGTTCACTCCAGAACATGCGGCTCCCTTGTTTCAAGTTTGACTGAAGGGAGGCCTGTGGTTTGCACAAAAACCATGTCCCAACAGAGGTGTTTGTGATGTTATACTCCTTAAGGATATTATAGAATAGGCTAATAGAACTGACAGATTTTTGCAAAAAGAGTCGTCTCTCTAGGCGTGAGATATCCTGACACTGAAGGATTGAGGTATCCTTCGTGAACAAAATCTCTCACTTGCAAATATCGAAAGAAATCCTGTTTTGGAATATCATATTTCGTTTTCAATTGACTAAAAGACATCATGGTAGAGCCTTCCAATAGTTTGTGTAAAATAGATATTCTTTTATTTTCCCAAATCCGAAAGTTATTGTCCATTAGTCCAGGGGGAAAGTCAGGATTGTCACATATTGGAGTGAATACAGATGTGAATCGAGATCTGCCCTCTAATTTTCTAATGGCATACCATGTCTTAACTGTGGAGATTGTAATAGGGTTAGTACAAGAAGACTTCAAAAATGTATTTTTCCTAATAAACAGAAGATTAACCAAAGGGTGTTTAGACATTGAACTTTCTACATCCAACCAGAGAGACGTGGACTTATTATGCACCCAGTCAGCTATGATACGTAAATGAACACTAAGCTGAAATGTTCTAATGTCCGGGAGATCGAGACCCCCTCTGAGGATGGAAGACATAGCGTAGCTATTTTCAGGCGGGCTTTCTTCTTAGACCATATAAAGGAGCTAAACCAACTATTTAACTGTTTGATAGTCTTATGGAGGAACATGACTGGGATCATTTGTATGGGGTAAAGTAGCCTAGGGAGAACGTTCATTTTTAGAAGTGCGACACGGCCTAACCCGGAAATTGGGAGGGTATTCCATCTTTCTAGGTCTAGCCTTATGCGCTCAAATATGGGTGGGAAATTTGCTTTGTATAGTTGTTCAAACGAGGGTGTTACACGTATTCCTAAATAGACAAAACCTTCTGGCGACCATTTAAACGGAAAGGGAGATGGGGTTTTAGGTATCTGTTTTTGACAGCCTAATGGCATCACTTCCGATTTATTAAAATTGATTCTGTAACCAGAAAAAGTACTGAACATATTAATTGTCTCAATAAGGGTTGGAATAGATATCTCAGGTTCAGTCAAAACAATCAAGACGTCGTCAGCATAAAGAGTAATCTTGTGTTGTTTAGTGGCCAAGGTGAGACCATGTATGTTTTCATTTATCCTGATAGCCTCAGCAAGTGGCTCAATTGCTAAGGCGAAGAGCAGGGGTGACAGAGGACACCCCTGCCTTGTACCTCTAAAAATTTGAAAGTTAGAAGAGTGTAACCCATTGGTAAGCACTGCAGACAGGGGATTTGTATAAAGTAACTTTATCCAGTTTATAAAATTTTCACTCAAGCCAAATTTGTTTAGTGTAAAAAACAGGTATGGCATCTCTACGCGATCGAACGCCTTCTTAGCGTCCAGAGAAAGCACTACACCATTCAAAGACTGCTGTTGAAAAACCTGAATTGTGTTTAATAATCTGCCCATATTATTGTATGAATTACAACCTTTAATGAATCCAGTTTGGTCATCATTTATAAGAATAGGGAGTAAGCCTTCTAGTCTTGTTGCTAGTATTTTGGAGAGAAGTTTCAGATCAGTATTCAATAGGGAGATAGGCCTGTATGACGGAGAGTCTTCGGGGATTTTACATTTTTTCAAGATTAGAGAGTTGTGCGCTTCTCTCAAAGACTGTGGCAAAACGCCCCTCTTAAAAGAGTCATTAAACATATTTAGAAGTGGGTCAATCAGTAAATCACAGAACTCTTTGTAGAATTCACTACCGAATCCATCTGGACCTGGGGCTTTACCAGACTGTAATCCTTTAATAGCATCGAGTACCTCCTTCTTAGATATAGGGGTTTCAAGAGATGCTTTCTGGTCCTCAGATAAGCTAGGAAGGTTAAGAGAAGGGAACATTTTTTTCATTTTTTCAGTTGTATCAGTTTGTAGTTCAGATTTATACAAACTTTCATAGTAAGTTCTAAATGCATCATTAATGGCTACAGTGTTAAATGTCTGTTTACCCCGACTGTCTATGATTGAAGAGATAACTTGGGAGTCAGCCTTCTTTTTCGTCAAGTATGACAGATATTTCCCAGCTTTATCTCCATGTTCGTACATTTTTTGTTTGGCAAGTCTGATTTTACCTTCTGCATCTTTTGTCCATAGTAAATTTAAAGCACACCGAAGTGCAGAAATCTCCTTCAGTTTCTGTACAGATGAGTTTTTGACATACTCTTTCTCAGCATGTTTCAGTTTGGACACTAAGATTTTTCTTTGTCCATCCTGCCTTCACCTCCTAGTTTACACATAGGATATAATAATACCTCTGGAGAAAGCTTTAGATGTTTCCCACAACAATGAGGAGTCATTAGTGGAGGCTGAATTAACAGAAAGAAATGACTGAAATTCTTCTCTAAAGTAAGATAAGAACTTGCTGTCTGTTAGGATAAAAGGGTTGAACTTCCAATGTCTGGTTTGGCTGACTGGGTTCTCTAAATTATATTGTATGAACACAGCAGCATGATCAGAAATAACTATATTTCCTATAGAGCTGGAGATAACTGACGGCAGTAGAGTTCTCGGGAGAAAGAAATAGTCGATCCTGGTATAGGATTTGTGAACCTTTGAGAAAAACGTGTATTCTTTCTCAGCAATATGTTGGGCTCTCCACACATCTGCATAGTCAAGGTCCTCACAAAGTGCTGAGATCGTTTTAACTTGAGGTAAAAGTGATAATTTACCAGGTGGAGATTTGTCCATGATAGGATTTAAATGGCAATTAAAATCTCCTCCAATAAACGTGTTTCTGACATAAAGATCTATCACTTTAGAGAAAGAAGAAGTAAGAAGGTCGCTTGGGTATCCAGGTGGGTTGTAAATATTCATTATAGCAATTTCTTCCCCATGTAGTATGCCTCTCACAATCACATAACAACCTGCTGTGTCTTTTGTACAGTTTAGAAGTTTAAATGGTACATTTCTCTGGATTAAAATGGCCATGCCTCGACTCCTTGAAGTAAAAGATGAAAAATAAACCTGTCCAAAACCTCCTTGTTGTAATTTCAGATGTTCACTGTCATTTAAATGTGTCTCTTGCAATAGCGCTATGTCAACGCATTACTTTTTAAGATAAGTTAGAACCTTTTTCCATTTGACAGGTGTACCAACACCGTTTACGTTCCAAGTGCATAGCTTCAAAGCTGACGTGATCATGGGTTATGGACTAAAATATTGCCTGAACACATTGCCTGTAATGTAATCCATAATGATGTGAGCCGAACAGAACAAAACCAAAAACAGAACATTATAAAGGTTATAACAAAAAATAGTGCATCTAAGGCACCCTCTGCCTAACACTGGCATAAATTGTACACACTGTCCTTCTCCTAAACTTGGAGGAGCTCGAGCGAAAGGCTTCTCTAGCAACAAAAGAAAGATATCTATCCGGGAAGTCCGGAGGCATTGCTTATAGTGATCCTACAAAGCGAAAAGACATAGTCAGCGCTCCAAATCAAGTGTAATGCATAACCATTACCTAAATGCAAAACTTACTTAAGGTCCGACAGATCCGCTGCTCAGCTTGAAAACTTAGATTAATGTTCACACATCATCATCAAGGGGGGCATCCTTCAGTGACTGGATGTATTTCTCCACCGCGGCTGGGTCGTGAAACATCTTGGTGGATCCGCGACAGGTGACTCTCAGTGACGCGGGGTACACCTGCCTGTAATCAGCACCGAGCGCTCTCAGCTGTTTCTTCACTCCGACGTATCCCTTTCTCCTGCGGAGAACAGAAGCTGAAAAGTCCTGAAATATCATCACCGTCGCGTCCTCATATTTCAGCGCTTGATTTTTCCTTCCCATCTCCCACGACGCATTCATCACACGCTGTTTATCCTGATAGTTGTGGAACCTGACCAGCACCGGCCGCAGTCTCTGGGTGGAGGGGGGCTTCGGGGCCAGCGAGCGGTGCGCTCTCTCCAACTTCACGCGGCCCGACTTCGTTTCAATGTGAAGGATTTTAGGGAGCCAAACCTCAAAGAACTGAGTCGGCTCATCTCCTTCAGCCTCCTCTGGGAGTCCGATGATACGGATGTTTTTGCGTCGTCCTCTGTTTTCCAGGTCGTCGGACCGGTCGCTTAATTATCACACCAACCTCTCCAGAGCTTTCAACTTTTCCTCCACCGGGTCCGTGACGTCTTCCAGCGCTGAAATCCTCTGCTCAGCCTCGGTTATCCGCTTCTCATGGCTGTCCAGTTCTTCTCTGTGTATTTTTAAGAGCTCTGACAGTGGGCCGAGTTTTTCGTCGATGACTCTAGAGATGTTGGCTGTAATTTCGCCCACCGCTTCGCGAAGCGGCCGTAAGCTAGCCTCGGCTCCGGTGTCGGCTATGATGCTAGCTCCCACATGGACCTCGCCAGCCTGCTGGCTGTGCTCAGCATCATCGGGAGTTTGATTTCTTTTACGTGGCATGCTGTCGGATTGCCTCAGAAAGTAGCTGTCAATGTTCATGTTAGGCTAATGAACCATTAAGAGGTTGGAGTGCTATTTTTTTAGGATTAAGTGAATAAATTAGTTAGTAAGCGAAGCAGCTCTCCCGAACGTGACCTTCCCTCACGCCGCCATCTTGAAAAGCCCTAAGATACATTCTTATTGAAACATGTTGGACAGTTGATAAGTTTGAAACAAAAAGGAAGTGAGTGTCAGGAGCCATCCCTACTTAAGAAGGAAATGAATAAAGCAATGGTCCAACATGTCTGATCTGATATTTATCTTCAGGTCACAGACTGGACTGAGGTCAGCAGCATGTTGAGAGTCTGTGTTGACATGATGACGATCCACAACAACAGGAGGACACATTCTAATATTCATATTTCTTTATCCAGGTTGAAGGGCTGCAGTCTGTCACAGATCAGGTGTTCTTCTCTGGCTTCAGCTCTGAGGTCAAACCCCTCTCATCTCAGAGAACTGGATCTGACTGACAACGACCTGCAGGACTCAGGAGTGAAGGAGCTGTGTGGTTTTCTACAGAGTCCAACCTGTCGACTGGAGACACTGAGGTCAGACATCATGTTTTATTGTTAAAGGTTCAGTGTGTAGAAAGTAGTGACATCTAGTGGTGAAGTGTCATGTTGCAGCTGAACACACCTCACCCCCCCCCCTTCCAAACAGGAAACAGAACCTGTGGTAGCTTCAGTTGTCATAGAACCTCAGAAGGTGTAGTTTGTCCCTGTTTTTTCTACTGTAAAAAAATATGGCTGCCTGCGTAGAGAGAACCTGCTCCTAATGTTAATATAAAGTATTTAAAACTTAAATGTCTCATTCTAAAGTAAAGAAAACAACTATTGTTACAGTTTAGATGAAACTGGTAAAAACTTCTCTAGGATTCTTTTCTCTTCAGTTTCTAACAATGGATCCTTTCACCTAAATCTTCCACACTGGAGCTTTAAGGTCAAAGGTCAGAACATGTGTTTCTAACAGTGAACACTGATACTGAGCTGAGAGATGTTTGTAGAATGAGCGCTGAGGACCGAGTCAGGCTCAATGTGACTGAAGTTTTACTGACAGAAAAACAATCCAATGCTGGACAATGTGTACATGTAATGTTTCTGTGGAAGCTAACAAGTACTTGTCCCGGTGGTCCTATGGACTGACCACATGACAGCGTGCTGCGTTCGTGTTCTGGTTTCATTTCCAACATGAAAAGCTTCCTCTTGTTTCAGAACTTACATGGGGTCGTCCATGCCTTTATCCTTTCACCATTATATCTCTGTACAATCCTGTACACACGTGTTTCTCAGGCTCCCTGCACCACTTTCAACTGGTCAAACTGCTGCTCAGGTCATCGCCACTTTAAGAAAACATGATCATAGAAATGCTCGCCCTCTTCACACATCTACTTTAGAAAAGGCAATCGGACCGAGAAAGAAACGAATAAACTTTCAAACGACGCTGCACCTGACTCGATGCAGCCATGCCTTTGCCTACACAAACTGTCATATAAGCTGCTATAGAAGATCAAGGTATGGAGATGAGGAAGTTGATAGAAGAAACCAGACACTCCAACACTACCCGCTTGCACTCTCTTCAAAACTCCCTTACTCTCATGCAAAAGGAACAATCAGCCATTGCGGAGAAAGGGGAGGGTACCAACCAGCACAGCAACTGAGCATGCCACCTGCCTCTATAGAAAGGGCCTGCCAGGAGCTACAGGCTACAAACGTTCTGCGTTGGAAGGTGAACCATTTAGAGAGGGGGTGTCCAGACGGTTGAATCTGAAGTTTGTGGGATTCACAGAAGGCGTGGAGAAGGGACATCTTACCGTCTTTGTGTCTGAAATGATCATAAAACTTTCAGCCAGACTGGGTTCTCCAGGGTGGTGGAAGTGGACTGAGCCCAGCGCATTCTGAAACCCTGACTGATGTCAGAGGGAAAACGATCACGGACAATTATTGCAACTACAACACGACCAGGACAGGGAGCTGCTATTGTGATTAAGTCGGGAGAGAGCACCCTTGTATTATGATGGTGCTACGATTCCCATCTTTCCAGATTATACATCAGAGGTGATCAATCAGCGACAAGCCTTCGGTAGTCATTAAGACACTTCGTGAGGCTAATGTGAGAACTACTCTCCGCTTCCCTTCCAAGCTGCACGTTGAGCATAAATGAAAGACTCCAACGTTTGCTTCAGCGGACGACGCAAACGCTTTACTCTCCAGCTGATGCTACAAACTCATGTGCTGGTAAATCGAACAGAAGTGAGCAGCAATATGGAACAATCCGTTGTCATCTGTAATAGTCTGAGATACTGTTTTATTTACTCGTTATTCATTTTTATTTTATATGGTGATTTAATAAAATTCTTTCATTTTAAAGCTGAACAAACAAAGGCTTAAATATTGGTTACCACGTTGATTTTGAATGTGGGTGAAGACGTAGTGAATTCATATTGCTGCCTTTGTCAGGGGTGAGAGGTGAGGTGGAGCACTAGGACCCAGACGCAAAGTATAATCAAGAGATTGAATCTTTAATGAACAAAGTCTTTAAGGGACAAAACATAAACACTAAAGGGAGAAACTGGATAAACACTAAAAGGGAAGAAAAACAGGAGTCTGACACAGGGAATACAGAGGTACAGAGGCTCAGCAGACACAAGATACCAAGACACGGGAGATCAGGACAGGAGAGCAGGACAAGACATCATCCTGGTACAACAAACGATCCGACAAAGAGGAGCACAGAGACTTATATACAGACACAGGTGCAACACATGAGGACTGGCGCAGACAATCCCCGACAGGAAGTGAAGACAGAAAATACCTTAATGTTAGATATGTGATCATCTCAGGAAGCATCAATAATATTACTTTAACTTGTCTCAATATTTATGGTCATTATATTGATGACCCTGCCTTTTTTTTGGAAGGGGGGCATACTACTCCTTTCAGTCGATGAAAGATCTACATTACATTATAAAATTGAAGAGTGAATATAACATTATTTTTAGTAACCAGGTTAATAAATCAATAATTAAGCTGAGACGAAAGCAATTTGAATTGAATGATAAGCAAGGTGAATTGTTGGCCAGACAGTTGCGGTACTGCACAGGCAAGTAGGTCCATTCTTAAACTCAAGTCTTCCACTGGTGAAACTTGAACTAATCCACGTGATATAAATTAATACTTTAGAGAGCTATATTCAAAGTTTTAGCTCTACACCTCTAGCTCTAATGCATCTGGTTAAGATATTCCGAAATTACTGGATTCTGTTGAATTGCCTAAAATAAGTGACTCTGCTAAGCTTGATCTAGATACAAATTTCACTGTGAAAATAAAGAGGCAATAGAATCATTCCCAAGCGGTAAGGCTGCAGGTCCAGATGGGTTCTGGACCCTAACCCTAAGCCTACAGTGACTTCTTGCCCCCCTGGTATTTAGAATGATTAAACATGCAATAGCCAATGAGATATTTCCACAATCTTTTTATGAGGAAACTATTTGTCTAATACTCAAGAAATGGAGGGAGGATTCAGATCCACTGGCATATAGACCCCTCAGTCTATTCAACTATGATCAGAAAGTGGTCGCAAAAATGCTGACCACTAGTCTGGACAGGCGTTTTTCTTCATTAATACATCCTGATCAATCAGGCTTTGTATCGGGCAGGTTCTCTTTTTTGAATACCTGGAGATTATTTAATCTAATGTTTGCAAGACATAAAGTAAATGACAAGCCTGTAGTTATCTTGTTAGATGCAGAACGGGCATTTGATCAGATTGAATGGAGATGTATACACGCCACATTGAGACACTATGGATTTGGTGAATTACTCATCAAGATGCTTTATGCTTATCCTACATCTGCCATTCTCACTAATTGGAACAGGTCATGACTTTTAACCTGAAGCCTGGGACATGAAACCTCAAATTACGTGTGATACCCATTCTGGCTTTTCCTCACCATATGCTTTATAATTTTAATTTACTGAATGATTAATTAGTAGGGGCTGTAACGCTGTAGCTTATCTCTGTAGAGTCTGGCTTTTTGTTTTTTCTTTGTGAAGTTAAATATAATTTGTAAAACAATATAAAAAAAGTTACAGGTTCACTATGAAGGAGTTAGTGACGTCTCCAGGTTTCGTACATGTGAACGTAGTCCACTTGTTTACACGTACGACTCCTGAACATGTCCAAAAAGATATGAGAGACATCTAGTGGTAAAGTTACATATTACAAACAACTGAACCCCGAGGACACGAGGACTTTCAAACTGTTTTCAGTCATGAACTCTGTAAAATAGTGTCCTAGTGGACATTTTCTGGAGTTTGACTTTCAAAGATGAATTTGGTGGAGCAGCAGGAGGCCGGACATGACGTATAAATTCTGCTGTGGAAAGATCAGTGTTGTTGTCAGAACAACTTGACTCAGACTTCAGGTCTGAAAACAGAGACAGTGATGTTTAGTCAAGTCCTTTATTTTCACACATGGAATTTTAAGCTTCCTGTATACTTTATACTAGTCTTCTCTAGACTGGATGACTGTAACTCCTTCCTCTCTCAAAAGTCTCTCTCCTGCCTCCAACCAGTTCAGAACGCAGCAGCTTCTCACTGGTTTTAAACGGCAACATCACATCTCCCTGATCCTCTCTTCTGTCCATTGGCTCCCTGTCCGTTTTAGAATTGATTTTAAGGTTTTACTGATCACTTTTAAAGCATCTGGCCCCAAACTACATCCCAGAATTATTGAGCCCATATGTTCCTGCATGCAGCCTTAGATCCTCAGATGGATCCTGCTGTTCCAAAATCCAGGTTGAAATCTAAACCGTGACCGTGCTTTTACCATCAGGGCCCCTCTGCTTTGGAACGGCCCCCTGAGGAGATAAGGCAGAGTCAGTGACTTCTTTTAAATCACTTCTTAAGACCCATTTTTAAAGACTTGCTTTTATGTGATGTTGTGTTCTAAATGTGTTTTTTATAATTTTCACCTTTTATTTACTTGTTAATTTATCTTTATTGTCATTTTACTGCTGTATGGGATACATTTTTTTATTTACTTTTCTTGCTTTGCTGTCAAAGCACTTTGTAAACTCTGTTTTTAAAAGGTACTATAACAATAAGGTTTACTAATATGTCTTTATCCAGGTTGGGGGACTGCAGTCTGTCAGAGATCAGCTGTTCTTCTCTGGCTTCAGCTCTGAGGTCAAACCCCTCTCATCTAAGAGAAATGGATCTGAGTAATAACAACGACCTGCAGGACTCAGGAGTGAAGGAGCTGTGTGGTTTTCTACAGAGTCCAACCTGTCGACTGGAGACTCTGAGGTCAGTTTACTGACTGACTTTTGTACATCTCATATCTATAAAACAGCATTTTTACCCAATTGATCTCATTTAATTCTAATTTAACATAATCCCTCTTCATACATAATTTGAATCCATTCATTAATTAATCTGTGACATTTTAAATATTCAGCTACTTGTTAAAACATTGAGTTTAGTTCTGGATTTCTTAAACTGATCTGAAGGACAGAGACCGGGTCCAAATTAGATATTTATTCTGAATCAGGACTCGTTTTTAGTCAAACATGTCTGATTTCCTATTTATCTTCCATGTTATGAGTCTGTGCTGACGTGAATATGTGTCTGTTATTTTCACACATGAACTCAGTTTAATTTACAGTTAAGTTTTATCCTTTATCCAGGTTGATTCTCTGCAGACTGACAGAGATCAGCTGTTCTTCTCTGGCTTCAGCTCTGAGGTCAAACCCCTCTCATCTCAGAGAACTGGATCTGAGTAACAACGACCTGCAGGAATCAGAACTGAAGGAGCTGCATGATCTAAAGCAGAGTCCAACCTGTCAACTGCAGACTCTGAGGTCAGTAGATGGTTGGAGTCAGTCCACGCTGCTTTCATCAGTATTTTACTAAACACAGTCGGTGTCCCAGATCCAGGGTCTGTGCTACCAAGCAGGATTTGTGGTTATAGACTATGGGCAGAATGGTCTCTGGTTCGTCTCTGGTTCGACCTGGATTGATCTGTCCAAAAATCCAAGAGGATTCTCCCTACCCTGTCTAGTGCCCCTGAGCAAGGCACCTTACTTACCCCAACATCTGCTCCCCGGGCACTGTACATGGCTGCTCACTGCTCTGTGTGTCCTGCACACAGATGGGTTAAAAGCAGAGGATAAATTTACCTACCATTGCATGAGTGTGTCGGTGCATGTCTGTGCATGTGTTTGGTATAAATAAACGTATCTTAATCGTATCTTAATCGTATAAAAGCTCCGCCCACTGATCACAGTGACTCTACACTGTTGTGTGGGGCACACTGTCCTTAAAGGGACGGATAAGGGAAGTTTAAATCAACGTCTGGTTGGTTCAGTTGATCTCTAACTCACCCAGAACATCTCAATCTCTCCAGACTCATCCTGTCACCAAAACACCAGATGACCTCAGTCAGCTTCCTGAAGACAGGTTCATGTGTTTTCATAGAGTAGTGAAGTCAGAGGTGTCCACCACAGTGTGTGTCTTCTTCTCTTCTACTCGTCTTGTAAGTAAACAACAGATTCAGATCTAGTGGCCTTGAGTAATTTATCTCGTTCGCACGTTATTATATCGTGGTCATGTAATATATATTTACCAAATGCCACCAGGGGGCGCTGTAACTTACACTGACACAATCCCAGATGTTTTACCAGCTGTTCTTCCTGCATTTAGCAGCTGTGACTGAGTTTCTTTTATTCTGGATCATGTGTTTGTTCTCCACGGATTTTTATTATAGAACAGTTTGATCCTGGTTGTGAAATATGAGGCTCTGCTGTCAGTCAAACTGTCCATGTCTGTGATTGGTCACACACAGTAGACCCCGCCCCCTTTTTTTGCACATCCTCACACAGTGAAACATGGCTTCACCTGTAACAGCAGTAAATCCACCTCTCAGGTGTCCACTCTGCACTTTGACATGCAGAGGAAACACACTGAGCTCTTAGCGTGTTCATTCCAACACGTGAACATGAAGCAGAGAGGAAGCTGCTCCACCTCTGAACAGGACTGAAGTCCCTGCTGCTCTTTCTACTGGATGTGCTGCATCACTGACTCACAGCTGATGAAGTGAGTCTCTGTAACACTGATGTCTTCTTCTCTCAACAGTTGGTGGGGGTTCTCTTAGGGAAGGAGAGTGTGAAGAGGACAGTGTGTGTGGACGGAGGCTGAGCTGTGTCCTGAGGATCCAGAGGCTGAAGCAGCAGCAGCTTGTGTGTAGAGCGGCTCTGACTGGGCCTTGTTGCTGGGAGGCAGAGTGGAGACAGAGCTCCAGAGGAATCAGAGGAGGTGAGCTGCTCTGAGATCAGCTGTCACACAGTGTCCAGTCCACCATCCTCCCTGTGTGTTCCTGTGGATGTGACACAGCATCACCACTGGATCTGCTGCTGCTCTGTCCTTTGACACACAAAAGTGTACATAACTTGGAAATATTTCCAAGTTATGTGAAGAACATTTAAAAATAAGTTAATGCAAATTTTACTTTCAAATGTAAAAAGTGACATTATATTTACAGGTCGGTACGTGAAGCTGTGAGCGGTTGCTGTTATAAATAAATATCTGCTGAGTTCAGACAAGCTTCTTATATTTTAAACAGTTTCACTCTGATCCTTCTGACGGCAGCGTGTTAGCATGTTGTGTTGAAAACTAAAGACATCAGGTGAAAACCATGAGCACTGCAAGGAATCAGAAAGTGTAAAGTCATGTTATCTGAACACAGATTGATGAGACCAGGCTGTAAATAAGATGCTCAGTACATTGAAGTATTAAGTCAACAGTGATTTCTAAGAGTCGATGTAAATAAAGAAGAAAAGAAAATGACGAGGTGAAGAACTTTTTCAGAAGAATCATTTTTATAAAGTCTCTGATCGTACTTCACACACAGACCTCACTACGTCCAGGACGTGATGTCATCACTTGTAACTGTCGGATGTCAAAATGTTGTGTAAACTCCGACAGGACATTATAATGATTTATCAATGATTATTGATTATTTTGAGTATGATCTCATTCAGGTTAAGTTCATCAGAACAAACTGTTTATACGTCAGTGTCTTAATCCAATTATTGTCTTAATCTGGTTGATACCAGTGTATTGTATCCATGGAAAGGTCAAGCGGTGATTGGTTTGTGAGCGACATGTCGTCACATGGAGGAGGCGGGGTTTATGACCTATACTGCAGCCGTCCACCAGGGGGCGATGCAGAACCTTTGTTTTCATCTTTATTTACAGTCTAAATGTTAACGATTGTTTTTCATTGTGTTTTATTGAATGACGTCAGATAAGATCTTCTCTGTAAAGTCGCAGGTGATGGATCTGACCTGAGTTTGAGTTTCTCACTTTCCATGTTTCACTGTTTAACGGTAGAAGGTCGAAAATCTCAGCTTCAAATGATTTAATTCAACTGCTGCAGGAAAACCACGAAATCCAGTTTGATCATCACAGAAACGTCTCAGCTTGTTTTATTCACTTGTAAAATCTTGTGTCTACTTTGTTTACATTAATCATTTCTTTATTTTTACATGAAAATAAACAGTTTCCACTTCATTAAAGTTTAAATTCTCTGACATCACATGACTCACTGAGGAGGCTGTGGAGGCGTCTTGTCTTGAGGGTGAAGGGGCGAACACACATTTACACGATGGATCAGACACATGGCACCGTTTGGTAAATGAGGCCCGACACTTATTGTGTAGTGTCACTGTGTCGTGTCACCTCTTTTTACAACGATGTCTTTTTAATGTTGAAATGAGTTGTTCCATTCTGTCCTGAATAAAGAATCCCATTAATTCATTAATCAAAGATTCTCATACATTCTCTGTGTTTGACTTACGGATGAAGTTCTCACTAAAGTGTAAAAATTCTGGTGAAGATCAGGTGATATGATCAAAAAGTCTGGAACAGCGACTTGAACACAGCTGAGAGGTGAGAGAGTTTAACTGAGACGTAACCAGGTCACACACTCTGTTTCCTGATCTGACATTTATTTCCCCTGTCTGCAGATTGAATTATTCTGTTTAGATGTGTTTGAATAATGGTCTCTCTCTCTCTGGAGTGTGAGCTTGTGGCAGAGCAACTCACTTTCAGTCTTTATGTGTTTTTTCTTTTTAATAAATGATATTATTTTCACACAGTTTATTGGTTAAAGCTTCACAGTAGTTTATAGTTTGGTGAAGTGGCAAAAACTTAAGCCGCAAACATGGCGTTAAGATCTCTGCCAGCTTCCCCTGCAGTGTAGAGGACATCGGCCTCGCTGTGGGGGAGACGGTCGGCCCCACAGCAGCTTGGATGAGGGAGGGTATTTTGGGTGAGGTAGAAGAAAGGGAGGTGGGAGGTGGGAGGTGAAGAAGAATGTGGTGTGAAGCAGGTGGAACAGAAGACAGGTGAGGAGGAAAAGCAGGCAGGTGAAGGAAAGGAGAGTGAGCAGCAAGGGAAGGATGGAGGAAACAGGGCAAGTACGGGAAAGTGAAACGGGTGATAAAAGGGTTCCATGGAGGGAACAGGTGGAGGAGGCTGAGATGGAGGAGGAAGCAGAGAGAACAGTGAAATCAAAGTCAACTGTAAAACGCAGGAGATCAAGAAGAAATACAACAACTGAGGCCAAGAGCAGCAAATGGAGGAAAACTAAATAAACGGTGATGAGAGTGGAAATGATGAGTGTGTGTCTGAACGCAGCGATGGGCCAAGTTTGAGCAGCAGCCAAAAAACTGAAAATACTAACAACAGAAAAATGACTAACTTTTTACATCAAACTAAGAACCAGCACGAGGTGAAAGTGGACGACCACTTCCCAGACTTAGCTCTTTTGACTTCTTCAGCCAGACTCCACATGAGCCAGAGGGAAGAGTCTGGCCTCACAGATCAGGAGGTTTTTACCCTGAAGAAACTTGTGCTCAGAGCAAAAAGACAACTGAGCAGTGATGGAAAAGGCAGCAATGTGTGTTTTAATGCACCTATTGGTGTTACGGTTTAAGTAAGGTTCGGACCCCAAAGCAGACATGGAGTGGTAGTTGATAGGTAATGGAACAAAGTTTATTGCTTGTGAGGCAGGAGTTGGCTGGAGAGGCAGGGTGCTGGCTGGCTTGAAGGTCCTGGCAGGTTGGAGGACGAAGAGCCGAGCAGGAAGGCACACAAGCGTTCATAGAAGACGGAATAATCTGGCGTCGAAGTGACGAGACGACCAGGCTTATAGTGCAGGGATGATTATGTGGATTGGAGGCAGGTGTGCCTCGTCCTGCTGCAGTCACCAGCCAGCCACGCCCCTTGCCACACACAACACACAGGGAGAACACAGAAAGGCAGGAGACGACACAGCAACAAACTATAAACACAACAACACAATCACCACAGTACCCCCCCCTCAAGGGACGCCACCTGGCGGCCGACCCGGCTTGTCCGGGAAACGTTCATAAAAGTCATCCAAAATAGACGGGTCCATGATGAGGGAACGAGAAATCCACTGTCTCTCCTCTGGACCGTAACCCTCCCAATCCATGAGGTATTGGTAGCCTCGATCACGCCGGCGTACGTCCAACACCCTATTAACTGTGTACGCCGGGTGGTCATCAATGTCATGGGGGGGTGGGGGGAGCTCTGCAGGAGGGCTTAGTGGACTGGTGGCTACTGGCTTGAGGAGAGAGACATGAAAAGTGGGGTGAATCCTTAGCGACAGGGGGAGTTTGAGTCTTATAGCAGAAGGGTTAATGATCCGGTCAACCTCGAATGGCCCAATATACCTTGGTGTCAGTTTACGGGACTCAGTCTGGAGGGGCAGATCCCGGGATGATAACCAGACCATCTGTCCCGGCTGGTAGTCCGGGGCCGGGGTGCGGTGCCGATCGGCCACTCGCTGATTGCGGGCCGCAGTGCGGACGAGGGCTGCCCGGGCCTCGCGCCAGACCCGATGAACACGCCGGAGATGTTCCTCCACGGATGGTACTGCCACGTCAGTCTCCTGAGAAGGGAACAGAGGAGGCTGGAAACCATTAGCTGCCATGAAAGGAGACATACCTGTGGCGGAGCAGACCAGGGAGTTGTGAGCATATTCAATCCAGGCGAGGTGTGTGGCCCAGGAAGCAGGATGTTGAGCAGTGACACAACGCAGGGCCGCCCCCAGATCCTGGTTTGCCCGTTCCGTCTGGCCGTTGGACTGAGGATGGTACCCCGATGAAAGGCTGGCTGACGCCCCCAACGCCTGGCAGAACGCCCTCCACGTTCTGGCGGAAAACTGCGGACCCCTATCAGAGACGATATCCATAGGGATGCCATGAAGACGTGGATAACCAGCAGGTTGGCGGTCTCCAGTGCGGAAGGTAGCTTGGAAAGAGGGACGAAGTGGGCTGCCTTGGAGAACCGGTCAACCACGGTCAGTATCACGGTGTTGCCTTCCGAGGGAGGTAAGCCGGTGATGAAGTCGACCGCCACATGCGACCAAGGGCGGTGAGGGATGGGAAGGGGGTGCAGCAATCCGGCGGGGGCTTGATGTGAGGCTTTGCTCCGGGCGCAGACGGAACAGGCAGCTACGAATTCCCTGGTATCCGTTGTTATGGAAGGCCACCAGAACCGTTGTTGCAGGAGGGCCAGTGTTCTACGAAAACCAGGGTGGCAGGCAATCCGGGAGGCGTGTCCCCATTGCAGGACAGGAGATCTCACCACCTCAGGAACAAACAACCTGTCCGTAGGACAACCCTGTGGAACCGGCTGGTCCCTCTGGGCCCCCTGGACCACACCCTCGATCTCCCACCCAGCTGCTCCAACCACACAGGCAGATGGCAGGATGGTGCTTCCAGCGGTGTCCTCAACCGGGAGAGCAAACTGACGTGACAGCGCGACCGGTTTGACGTTCTTGGATCCTGGGCGATAGGTGAGGGTGAATTGAAACCGCCCCAGGAACAAGGCCCACCGGGCCTGGCGTGAGTTGAGCCTCCGAGCCGATCTGAGGTAGGAGAGGTTCTTGTGATCCGACCACACAATGAAAGTATGAGTGGATCCCTCAAGCCAGTGCCTCCACTCCTGCAGAGCCAGGACGACCGCCAGCAGCTCCTGATTCCCCACGTCATAGTTCCTCTCTGCTGGAGAGAGCTGGCGGGAGAAAAAAGCACACGGGTGCTGCTTCTGATCAGCCGAGGAGCGCTGCGAAAGAACAGCTCCCACCCCGGAGTCAGAAGCATCCACCTCCACAATAAACTGTAGCGCGGGGTCAGGGTGAATAAGGACAGGTGCAGAAGAAAATAACAATTTCAATTTAGCAAATGAAGCCTCGGCCACAGGGGGCCACACAAATGGCACTTTAACAGAAGTTAATTGCGTAAGGGGTGTGGCAACACTGCTATAGTTCCGGATAAACCTGCGGTAGAAATTGGCAAACCCGAGAAACCTCTGTAGTTGCTTCCTTGATGTGGGAGTAGGCCAGTCGGCCACTGCCATAACCTTGGCAGGGTCGGTCTTGATTTGCCCCTTCTCCACAATGAAACCTAAAAAACTAACAGAAGACACATGAAACTCACACTTCTCCGCCTTAACATATAAACGATTCTCCAGGAGTCTTTTAAGGACTAAACTAACATGTTGCACATGCTCCTGGAGATTGCGAGAGAAAATCTAAATATCGTCTAAATAAACAAACACAAAACAGTTCAACATGTCCCGTTGCACGTCATTAATCAGGTTTTGGAAAACCGCAGGTGCAATTGTGAGACCAAAGGGCATCACCAAGTATTCGAAATGTCCCAGAGGTGTGTTAAACCCAGTCTTCCACTCGTCTCCTTTCTTGATTCTCACTAGGTGATAAGCGTTTCGGAGATCCAACTTCGTAAAGATAGAAGCCTCATGAAGGGGTCCGAACGCCGAGTCTATCAGCGGAAGGGGGTATCTGTTCTTAACAGTAATGTCATTGAGACCCCGAAAGTCAATACAGGGGCGCAGCGATTTGTCCTTCTTTTCTACAAAAAAAAACCCCACCCCTAGCGGAGAAGACGAAGGTCGAATTAGTCCAGTGGCCAAGGAGTCAGTAATATATGTCTCCATGGCCACTCTTTCTGGCTTAGATAAATTATACAATTTACTGGAAGGATAAGGAGCGTCTGGAATTAAGTCAATGGAGCAGTCATAAGGTCTGTGAGGGGGAAGAGAGAGAGCGCGGTCCTTGCTAAACACCTCCCGGAGGTGATGATAGACTGAGGGCACAGAGCTGACGTCCACTGGTTTGGGGGGTAACGGTGTTGAAGGCATGGTTGACGGGATGGCGGAATGTAAACAATGAGAATGACAGAAAAGACTCCAGTTGTAAATGGAGACGGAGGACCAGTCAATCTGTGGGTTATGCAACTTCAACCAAGGAAGCCCTAGCACTACAGGGGAAGCCGGAGAAGGAATTAGAAAAAAAGAAATAATCTCCCGGTGGTTACCGGATAGCATCAGGTTAACAGGCGCCGTGCGGTGGGTGACCTGAGCTAACAGCCTGCCATCTAAAGCAAAAACCCTCTTAGGGGGAGAAAGAAGCTGGCAGGGGATCTTTGCCTGAGAAGCAAAACTAGAGTCAATAAAATTGTCATCGGCTCCTGAGTCAACTAAAATGGACAAGGAACGGGAGGACTGATCCCACGAAACAGTCCCTTTAACTGTCAAACGGGAAGGAGACGAACAAACAGAGGACAGGCTCACCAACGCTCCTCCAGTGATCGGTGAGCCCCCCCTTTTGGCAGAAGCGGGCAGTGCATTTGCAGATGTCCATCCTGCCCGCAGTACAGGCAGAGACCATGGCGCTGGCGACGTTGACGCTCCCGTCGAGTGAGTCTGGTCCTTCCTAGCTGCATGGGTTCATCGGGACCGGAGGAAGAAAAAGCGGTCCAGGGAAAGCCTCCTGTCGGGACATGAAGGAGTAGATGGAGGAGGCACAAGCCCCCACTGAGGGGGATTCATAGTCTGAGTTACGGGAGGGGTGAGACTAACTTTCCCTAATCTCTCCCTGCGCCGCTCGTGGAGACGAGAATCTAAACGAATAGCTAAAGAAATTAACTCGTCTAGTGAGGAGGTCTCATCCCGAGCGGCCAATTCGTCCCTCAACTCCTCTCTTAATCCCCGGAGAAAAACTCCCTGCAACGCTCTTTCATCCCACCCGGCCTCAATAGCTAGAATCCGGAAGTTCACTGAGTGCTTAGCTACGGAGTCTTCTCCCTGCCGTAGTGACAGGAGCCGGCTGCTAGCCTCTTTGCTACGTAGCGGGTGATCAAACACTTAAAGAAACTCCTCGGAGAAGGCGGAAAATGAAAAACAAACCGGAGAATTACTAAAAGAGAGAGCTACAGCCCAAGCCGCGGCTTTCTCCGATAGGAGACTCATAACAAAAGCTATCCGCGACTTAAAAATAAGACACATTCTTATTGAAACACGTAGGTATAAGTGTAGAAACAAACAGGAAGTGACTGTCAGGAGCCGTCCCTACTTTAAACAGTGTTTAATTACACAAACCTGCTCAGTGACCAACACACAGAGAAGAAGCTGATGAATGAAACAATGGTCCAACATGTATGATCTGATATTTATCTTCAGGTCACAGACTGGACTGAGGTCAGCACCATGTTGAGACTGTGTGTTGACATGATGACGATCCACAACAACAGGAGGATACAGTAGCGGTCCTATAGCGGGGCTATTGAATGTAAACTATCTCTTTATGTGGACGACCTGTTAATTATTCCATCAGATCCCTGTTATCTCTTCCTCCAATCCTCTCGCTAATTAAATGTTTTGGTAGCCTGTCTGGATATTCCATTAATTGGTGGAAAAGTCCATTTATTCCTCTTTCCGAAAATCTAGTTCCTCTTTTTCTTGAATCTCTTCCCTATGAATCGGCCTGGATCACTTCACTTATTTGGGTCTACCTATTCCTGTAAATCCTAAACTCTTACTTCAGAATAGTTTCACTATTCAGTTAGACAAGTTTGAAGAAAGATTTAGATTTTTGGAGGACTTTGCCTCTCTCTCTTTTGGACGTGTAAATACGATTAAAAATGGTGTTGCTCCCCAGGTTTATGTAATTGTTTCAAAATATTCCAATCAACCTTCCGTTATTTAAAAAAAGGAGAGGATCCATTTGGGCTCAATTAATGCTAGGTTGCAGTTGATTCAATTTAAAGTCACGATAACATTATTCCATTGATATTATAATGTATCTGATGTATGTGACAGATGTCACAAAAAGGCTCTCTTGGCCACACCTTTTGGTTTTGTCCTGAGATTTTTCCGTCTTGCAGGATTTTTTTAAATGGTCTTCTAAGATGTGGGATCTACAGATTGAACCTGACGCACTGGTTGCCTTGTTTGGCTGCTCTGTAGCTTATCCTGCACTGCCACAAACTGTACAGCACACCGTTATGTTTGGTATGCTAGGTGTGGACTCGAGTCACATGACTTGGACTCGAGTCATGAATTTGATGACTTTAGACTCGACTTGACAAAATGTAAAGAGACTTGCAACTCGACTTGGACTTAAACATCAATGACTCGTGACTTCACTTGGACTTGAGCCTTTTGACTTGATAAGACTTGCTCCTTTACCCAAAACACAACGATTAAAAAGTATGTTATTAAGGAACGCTCTGTATCTTTCATTGTGTATGTGTGCGTCTGTGTGTGTGTGTATATGTGCTGTCGGCACAACATCCAATCAAATTAGATCCACGTTGTTTTGAAGCGACAGCATCCATCCAATCAAACTGCAGGTCAACCAATGAAGAGCAACTGTCAAACAACGCGCCAGTTAGGGAAAAAATTATACCAAAGATAGTTTCGTTCGGGTATAAAAACTACAAGGTGGTCAACAAAAAACAAAGTGCAGTCTGCAAAACATGCGGGTCGAAGATTTCAGACAGAGACGCAACAACTTCCAACTTCGTTCGACATTTGAAGTTGCACAAAGAACGGTAAGTTCTGAATGAAAGCTTACTTTTCTTTGTTGTGTAGTTAAATCAGCGAGGCTGTAAATTCACTGTTAACGTTACATTGCACACACGGTAATCTATTGCGTCCACTGCGAGTTCACTCCCTTATTCATACTTTTGTTAGGTGATTTTTTTAAAGCAGGGTTGTATGAGGTACTTATACATAACGTTAGTCAGTGTATCACACACAGTAGACGGCGGTCAGCAGCAACGCATATTTTAGCCGGCGGGTAGCAGCAGCAAGCTAACGCTAGCTTCTGTGTGTGTGTTTCGCCCCGGTAGAAGCAGCATGTATAAATAGAAAATAGCTTTTTCTCGGGAGCTTACGCTAGCTTGCTGCTAGTTTGTGTTTAAAGTTGCAGCACTTTCTGAAATGGTGGCTTGTGCACGTATTTACAGCAATATTGCAGGGATATGTGATGCCTGGGCGGCGAAGCGGAGGAGGGGGAGGGGAGAGAGAGCTGTGGCCCGTACAGATTTGCTCCACGCACCCCGAGCTGCACGAACAGGTGCCGGTCACCAGCAGCTCGTTGCCGCCTCCGTCGCTCGCTTTAAAATAGACTCATACCCGGGGTTTTAAGTGCATTTCGCCGCAAAAGCTGCAGCAGTGTTAGCCTCCAAAGCTGTAGCCCCTCCACGATCCCTTAGTCTGTGTGTATGCGTGTATGTTCGGGATGGGCATAATCAATCGATGAATTGATCATTAAGAATTTCGTCGATGACATTGATATCCGAGCTGCCCTGAACGCAGCACAGCGATGTTGTTAGCAGCTGAACGAAGCAGCCCGGAGCCAAGCCTCCACTGCTCGGCTTCATGTCCGCACACGGACCGTCAGTCCACGCGTAGGGGAACCCTGACAGACCCGGGTCTGGGTGAGGGGTTCCGGGAGTGAGGGCGTGACAACAACCGGACTGAGACGTCGAGAACCGTCAAATCGAGTTAGCTCTCAGCGGCTAGCTGGTCTCTCTCATCGGGGCTTGAGAGTACAGCAGCGCATATTTTCAACTTTCATTTTTAACTGCCACAAGAGTTGTTCATCTTGTTGTAAAAATCTCAACGAGGAAACACGCTGTGTTTTTTCTAATTTCACTGCATTTTAATATAGCCTATAAATAGTGAATTTTAATATAAAAAATATGAATGATTAATCAAAAATATATCGTTACTTCTCCCGACGATCAATTAAGACAATTAACAAGCATATAATTTCTGTTTCTTGACAGAATGAGCTGTCGTGACGGCAAGGTAAAGCAATGAAAATATTCTTTATATGGCGTACACTTAAACTGACATTGATTTTATTAGGTTTGCCTCTTTTAGGTGGCTTAAATACGTTTACCTGCTGACCCCTGTCTGCTTCTCTGTAATGGGGGTACGTTGACCGCCATCTTCTGTGTGTAGTCCCTCATACAACCCAACTTCACAAATCCCGAAATAAGTTTTACAATACATGACCAGTGCTGTAATCTGCTACAGCAGCAACTCTAACGTGATGTTTACCACACACACACACAATACAATTCATATTAACACAATGTTAAGATTGATATTAATAATATGAGTAATAAAGAGTAGTTTCAATACAATTCATTTGTGGCTATAAGGGATTTTCTTACATCCGTTTTAATATGCTTACAGATTTGAAGAATACCAGATGAACAAAAGCATCCCAAATGAACCACAGCAGCCCTCAATCTCGCAATTCCTGGACAATCGTGTAGGGCATTACAGCATGAGCCATCCAAAGCAGAAAGCTATCACCAATGCAATAATGTCCGACTTGATTATTGATTGCAACTTGCCCCTGTCTTTTGTGGAAAACAAGAGTTTTCGGCACTTTCTGACAGTGCTTGACAGCAAGTATAGCCCAGTATGTCGCAGAACACTGACATCAAAAACAGAGAACCTCGCTGAAGAGAAACGTTCAAAATTAAAAACTCAATTGAGCAACACTGACTATGTTTCAGTCACTGTGGACATTTGGTCTGACCGAAAGATGAGGGGATTCCTTGGTGTCACTGTGCACTGGATAGAGAAAGAGGCAGAGAGGATACAGCTAAAGTCCAATCTCTTGGCCTGTGAGCGCTTCAAAGGCTCACACACAGCAGAAAGAATCTGTGACCAATTTGAGGCAATATGTGATGAATACAACATTAAAGATAAACTGGACTACATTATTAGTGACAATGCTGCTAACATGCGGAAAGCATTCACTGTGTGCTTCCCCAGTGAACAAGAAGATGACGATGACGGAGATCATCTTGATGACCCTGAGCTCTGGTGTGACCCTGGAAGATCAGCAAACAGTAGATGTTGCTATGGCGAAGAAACAGCGCTTGCAGTGTTTTGCGCACACTCTTCAGCTGGTGGTGGGAGATGGTTTGAAAGAAACAAAAGTGGCATCTCCTTCTCTTTCAAAGTTATCAAAACTCAGCTCACTGCTGCACACAAGCACAACATTCAAAGATGTGTTTGATGCTGAATTTGGGGAACAGAAAGGCATCCCTGCTGCAGTCAACACAAGATGGAACTCAACACTGAGGCAAGTGAAGGCAGTTCTCCAGTGCAATCATCTAAAGCTTGGTGCTGTTCTAGAAAAGGCTGGGCACAGGGAGTTGTCATTCACAGCACGGGAGTGGAATCTGCTGAAGGAGTTGGTGGACATCTTGAAGCCATTTGGAGAAGCGACTGATTTGACACAGGGGAAGAAGGTCATCACAATCAGTGCTGTTGTTCCATCCATCTTGTCCCTCAACCACCACCTTGAGAAGATGAAGCCTCAAGTCTGTTTCCTGAGTGGCCTGGTCAGAAGTCTCCAGGCATCCCTGAACAAAAGATTTCTTGGAATCTTCATCAACATGAAAATGGCCAGGACACAAGATGGGATCACTGCCCCCTTTTCAGATCCAGTCTACCTCAAAGCAGCTGCCTTGGATCCAGCCTTTTCTCTGTTGTGGGTGGAGTCCCATGTCCTGGTCAGTCGTGACGCGAAGACAGAGGTGGTACAACGTGTTAAAGGTAAATGTTACTGAGTCAAGTGTACCTTTTTCCCACATAATCTGATATAATTGACTGCAACAATAATTAAGTATTTCAGTCTAACACACTGCATCACCAACACAAATGGTAATAAGGGCTCTTTTGTTTATGCTATTGTTTTTACATGTTTTGCCAGAATTGATCTTGCATGATGCTGCAGAGACTGAGCAACCTGTGCCTCTTGTTGATGAAGAAGAGCAAGAGGACCTTAGAGAAGGAGAAGGGCTTTTTGCTGCATACCATAAGAGGCAGAAGAAGGATGTTGGGACCACTCCAGCACTACAGCTAAGTCACTACCTTGACATAGCCGAAGGACAGAACGCACTTTTGTTCTGGGCATTGAACATGAAGACTCTTCCTTCACTGTTCCGAGTGGCCATCAGAGTCCTGGCAGTGCCTGCCTCCAGTGCTCTAGTGGAGCGAGTTTTCAGCCATGGTGGAATCATACTACGTCCCCATCGTGCACAAATGACTGACAGACTTTTGGCCAATTTGGTCTTTTGCAAATGCAATGCAGCATAGGGCCCTGACATATAAAAAGCACAACCCTGTTCATTGTTATGTTCATGTATTTGTTACGTTTCTCACATGTACACACACACACACAGGCAATATGAGGTGAGATAAATGAGATGAGATAAATACAGGACAGAAACTGCTGTGGAACTAGTTAAAATGCAAAATACAATGTTAGCACTTTTGTACAAATAATTACAGTTGCACTTGTTTTTTCAAATGTGTTCATTCTGTTAAGGAGTGGTTTAAAATGAAGAATATTCTTTCAAAATATGAGTTAAATGTTAAAAATGACTGGTTAATAGTGCAATTTTTTTTCCTGCAATTGCACTTATACAAGTTATACTTGTACTTATAATAAATAAATACAGATTTTAAAAGCATACATGATCTGTGTAAATATATTATTACTCTGTGATCAAAAGGACTCGAAAGTACGGTGGCCCTGAAAGCTCAACGAACGGCAACTTAAGAAAACACATGCAAGTTGACAAAACACCTGCCAAAAGAGAAAAGCGCTGCAAATACCGGAACGAGCTGCAAATAGAGAAACGCGCAGCAAATACCGTAATGCGTTGCAAGAAGCCAAACGCGCAGCAAGAAGCCAAACGCGCAGCAAGAAGAGGCCACAACACAACGGAAGTGTTTCCAGGGGACAGCTAAAAGTGATGGACACTGCTGCCACAAAAACGTCCAATACACCATAGAAATTCGGTTCCACACAGGGTTCGGCCACCCGCGGCTCTTCGGCCCCTCTGCAGTGGCTGTACAGTACAATGTTGTGCATATGTTTAGCGAACGCTGAACTTAAAGAATCAGTTTTCATATTATTAACGTGAACGTAACGATAAACGTGAGTGAACGTCACGTACATTTTTTAAATCATCACCGTATCAGGCCATCATGAAATACCAGGAGCGGGCGAGTGTGTGTGTGTGTGTGTGTGTGTGTGTGTGTAAAGTGTATTATTATTATCCTTTATCCAGGTTGGAGAGCTGCAGTCTGTCAGAGATCAGCTGTTCTTCTCTGGCTTCAGCTCTGAGGTCAAACCCCTCTCATCTGAGAGAACTGGATCTGAGCTACAACAGCCTGCAGGACTGAGGAGTGAAGGAGCTGCTTGATCTAAAGCAGAGTCCAACCTGTCGACTGGAGACTCTGAGGTCAGTAGATGATTGGATCAGTCCACGCTGATTTCATTAGTATTTTACTAAACACAGACAGTATCACAGATCCAGGGTCTGTGCTACCAAGCAGGATTTGTGGTTATCAGGTTAACTTCAGATTTAGTTTTTTCAGTCCTACGAAGCTTGTCCACTTTTTAACGAGGTAAATCACCATGGTAACTTCTGATGAAAGGCTAAGACACTGCATCATTGACTCACAGCTGATGAAGTGAGTCTCTGTAACACTGATGTCTTCTTCTCTCAACAGGTGGGAGTTGTCTTAGTGAAGGTGAGTGTGAAGAGGACAGTGTGTGTGGACGGAGGCTGAGCTGTGTCCTGAGGATCCAGAGGCTGAAGCAGCAGTAGCTTGTTTGTAGAGCGGCTCTGACTGGGCCTTGTTGCTGGGAAGCAGAGTGGAGACAGAGCTCCAGAGGAATCAGAGGAGGTGAGCTGCTCTGAGATCAGCTGTCACACAGTGTCCAGTCCACCATCCTCCCTGTGTGTTCCTGTGGATGTGAACCAGCATCATCAGTGGATCTGCTGCTGCTCTGTCCTTTGACACACAAAAGTCAAAGTCGTAAATATTTCCAAGTTATGTGGAGAAAAATGTTTGTTACTTTCAAATGTTAAAAGTGACATTAGGGGGGCGCTAGGGAGTAATATATGGTAATAAGATGCAAATTTCAGTGCTCCTGCAGAAGCGACAATATTTTCATAAAAAAACAGCTACTATTACATAAATATCAGCCATAAAGCTCAGGAGGACAACACAAATAGGCCAAAAGCTGACTTATGCAAGCTACGTCGTTTTGAATGGCGGAAAAGCTTCAAAAATACAAATGTAAATCCGGCGTTAGCTCATCTCGGCCTACAAGAACCACGAGACAGAGAGCACCAGGTGACCTGGACCAACCTTCCCCCACCCGAAGTGAAAGCCCAGGTATGGCCACCGCTAGAATTAAAGTGGACATCTTATCTTCCCTAAAGGGAGAGTTTTCTAAAAATTATATGAGAGGAAATCAAAAGTGCTCTAGCGGAAGATTTCAATGCCCTGAAGTCCGAGTTACAAGCGGTCCGCTCTGAAATTGCTAATAACACGACATGAAGGGTGGCTTATCAACATGGTTCATCATAGACTGGACTGCCCACTGAGTTTTACTCTCACATATTGTTATATCATTATTTCCTACTTTATTTTGTATTTAAATATATTTTTTATATTACTCAACTCACACTTTGGAACACAAACCCTTATAGCCTATATTGTGGCTGTTATTTCTGTTAATATTATTTGTATTATTCCACTATACTTGCTCACAGGCAGCTGCCCTAAGAGGAGACTATTAGCTCTGCTTGCAACTCAGATTCTATTTTACCATGAGGAGCTTTTTGACTTTTGTAGTAGAAAAAATGTACTAAGTATGGTTGAAAGGTATGTTGTAGTTGAAAAGTAAGTTTTATGACCTATATCTACATACATATACAACCTGTTCAAATACTTTATGACCTGAACTGTTTAATGGTCTGAACTGTTTATGACCTGAAAATTGCCAGATTATTTTTATCACTTATTTACTCCCTAAAGAACTGAATGTATGCCTGCCTTCTCCAAAGGAAACATATGTTAATCAGTTGTTTGTGTTTAGATTCCTCTCTTAACCTGCGCCTACAGAACCAATCTGAACTGGTTGTGAGAGATAGGCTTAGTCCTCCTATATAAGATCCTTGTATTTGACTGTCCTGCATCTTCACTCTGAGATCCCTGTGACTCTCTGTGTTGATCCTTTCTGCAGAAAGCCCCTATTAAAATACACAAAGACAAATATGGTGTTCCAGACTCTTGTATTTCACGATTTCCATCACTTCACAGACCTATGCCAGGTACTGCAGGGGCCTGAATGTTCATTACTCAACACTGTCCCTTTCTGTGTCTACTTTATTTTCCTTTCTCTCTTTCTTTCTCTATTCCTTATCTTAGCACACCCATAGCATAGTCAATTCTATCTCGACTGTGCACCCTATCCCTATGTGGTTTGGGACTAGGTCCCACCGGATTGTTGTTTATGTTAGTTAACAGCAGTTTCAACTGTTGTGCTCCCTTTGTTCTGATCCCACTGTTCCCAGGGGGTCCTATGTTGGATAAAATAACAACATGGTCATCATCTATATTTCTTAAATGTCCTTGTTTAACCCCCCCCCCCCCCATTGGTTATATTATGAAGTCCAAATCCCCATATTCCACATAACAAGACATATGACCCATGTGCTCACTGTTTACTTCCACTTCCCATTTCTCTGCACAAACTCACAACATATGCAAATTGCATATCGTACGTAATTGACCCGCTAAAAGTTATAAGTTATAATGTCAAAGGTCTCCATGGCCCTGTTAAGAGCAAGACAATTCTGCATCAGATGAAACAAGCCAACTGTCACATGGCATTCCTACAAAGATAAAGTATATTACTCTTCACACCGGTCAGGGAGAAAAAAGGGAGCATCCATACTGATACACAGACAAAATAACTTCACACAAACACTGGTACATAAAGATACAGAGGGGAGATATATTATAGTTAATGGTTGAATTGATGGCATAGAAGTGTCCCTCATAAATGTATATGCACCTAATGAAGATGAGCCCGGCTTTATCAGGACATTGTTCAATAAGATCTTACAATATAGTTCAGGACTGATGGGAGGAGACGTGAATAGCGTAATGTCACAATTAATCAACCGACAACCTGCCTCTAAAGCTCCACTCTCCAGAATGAGTAGAGTGCTCAAATACCAATCCCTGGAAGCAGGCCCTGTAGATGTATGCAGAAGCAAGTTTCCCAGAAGCAGGGATTTCACCTTCTATTCAAACAGACATACAGTGGATATTAAAAGTCTACACACCCCTGTTAAAATGCCAGGTTTTTGGATGTAACCAAATGAGACAACGATAAATCTAGTCAGAACTTTTTCAACCAATAATATGACCTTTAACGTGAACAATTCGATTGAAAAAACAAACAGAATTATTTTAGGGGGAAACATAAAAATAAAAAAATAAAATAATGTGGTTGCATAAGTGTGCACACCCTTAAACTAATACTTTGTTGAAACACCCTATGATGTTGTTACAGCACTCTGTCTTTTGGGGTAGGAGACTATTAGCATGGCACATCCTGACTTGGCAATATCTGCCCACTCTTCTTTGCAAAAGGGCTCCAAACCTGTCAGATTGTGATGGCATCTGCTCTGCACAGCCCTCTTCAGATCACCACACAGATGTTCAATTGGAATCAGGTCTAGGGTCTGGCTGGGCCATTCCAAAACGTTAATCTTCTTCTGGTGAAGCCATGCTTTTGTTGATTTGGATGTGTGCTTTGGGTCGTTGTTGTGCAGAAAGGTGAAATTCCTCTTAATTTTCAGCTTTCAAACGGAAGCCTGAAGGTTTTGTGCCAAAACTGACTGGTAACCATAACATTTACTCTTACCAGTAGAAGCTTATCAAATTAATATGACTAGAATTGAGTTCAGCTTATTGGTCCGGCCCTCCACAACTGTCCATATTTCTCATGTGGCCCCTCGGGAAAATTAATTGCCCACCCCTGCTCTACTCCATCCATCAGGACCATCAAGGGTTGAACGGCACTCATCCGTAAACAAAACAGTTTGGAAGTTAGTCTTCATGTAGTCCTGAGCCCACTGCAACCTTTTTTGCTTGTGAGCTTGGTTTAGGGGTGGCCGAATAACAGGTTTAAGGACACTTGCAAACCTCTTGAGCATCCTACATCTTGAAGTTCGCGAGACTCCAGAGGCACCAGCGGCTTCAAACACCTGTTTGCTGCTATTCAATGGCATTTTAGTGGCTGCTCTCTTAACCTTATGCATTTGTTTGGCAGAAATCTTCCTTATTTTGCCTTTGTCTGAACGAACCCGCTTGTGCTGTGAATCAGTGACAAATTTCTTCACCGTCCGATGATCACGCGCAATTCTTTTGGAAATATCCAATGTTGTGATACCTTGACCAAGGTATTGCACTATTTGCTGCTTTTCAGCAGCAGAGAGATCCTTTTTCTTCCCCATTTTGCCTGAAACATGTAGCTTGCTTAATAATGTGGAACATCCTTCTTAAGTAGTTTTCCTTTGATTGGGCTCACCTGGAAAACTAATTATCAAAGGTGTCTGAGATTGATTTCAATCATCCAAATAGCCCTGAGACACAATACCATCCATGAGTTTAATTCAAAAACTAGAAAATGAATGTTTATGACCCTTAAATCCAATTTGCATAATAAATGAATGATATGTGTTAGCATGTTGTGTTGAAAACTAAAGACATCAAGTGAAAACCATGAGCACTGCAAGGAATCAGAAAGTGTAAAGTTGTGTTATCTGAACACAGATTGATGAGACCAGGCTGTAAATAAGATGCTCAGTACATTGAAGTATAAAGTCAACAGTGATTTCTAAGAGTCGAATAAAGGAGAAAACAAAATGACGAGGTGAAGAACTTTTTCAGATAAATAAGAATCAGAAATATTTTCCCCAAATGAGAAGCTGAGTTTGTTTTTCTGTTCAAAGTTGATTTAATCAAAAAACTGTTGTAGTCTCAAACACTAAGTTCTTAGAATCAAAGTCACAGACAATAATACTTCTATCTGTCTTTAGGACTAGGTTTCATAAAAACTCAGGGAATTCCATTAACAATTCAGAATAAGCCACAGGAGCACAGTTAACTACAGCAAATATGATGTTGGTATTTTTTGGATGGGCGTGGAAGACTATGAACAAGACTTTCAAATGAGTTTAGGATTACATCATCAATTATTAACTAAACAAACACGGAGGAGGAGCACAGGGAAGTGTCAGACTCCATTTTCACTTGGATGAGCAGAAGGAAGAAAAGTGAGCCGGTGAGTGTGAACACAACTTTCTGAAAGTTTTACTGTCTCACTCTCACACCTGCTGTTAACATCCGTCTGCTGATCACACCACTCTAAGTTTGTCAGTTCACACCTGGTGACAGACGTCATGTGATCGGATCCCAGAGACAGATGTGAACAGCGGGTCTGGATCAAAGAGCCTTCAAAGGATTAATTAACAGAGTTAACTCACAGTTTCACGTTTTATCTTCATCTGTTCATCAAGTGTTTAATAACAGAACGTGATTTCAGAATCATACGTTACAGTCACCTGAGTGTGTGTGTGTGTGTGTGTGTGCGTGTGTGCGTCTGTCTGTGTGTGTGTGTGTCTCCTTGCATGGTATTTTGGGGTGTGTTTCTTGAACAGACTTGTTCGTCCTGATTCCTTTGAGCTCACAGTGTTTTTCATCTCAGTATGAAGATGAGTGGTTATGAGGAGGAAGAGGACAGAGCAGAGTCTCCAGTGTTCAGCTGTGTGTCTCTGAAGAGTGACCAGTCCATGGATCATCCTAACAATTTCAGTAATGAACCTGGACCCTCACACACAGAGTAAGAGACCTGCTACAAACATGTGAACCTCCAAACTGAATCCTCAGAGAATGAACCAGTGAATGATGTGTTCTGAATAAAAACATGTTTGTGTTTGCAGAGGTCAGGACCACAGACTGAGAGCAGAGTCTCTAGGGTCCAGCTGTCTGTCTCTGAAGAGTTACTGGTCCAAAGATGAGCCTCTAGACTTCAGTAATGAACCTGGACCCTCACACACAGAGTAAGAGACTGTTTCTACTGTGACCTGCTCTGAAGAGGATCTAGTTTCCTCTAGTGTGGCCCCTGCATTAGGACACAGCTTCATTGAAGTTGATGACTAATCTCTCAGAATCACTCAAAGAGCTCAGACCTCCACCAAGAACCAACACGCTCCTTATGAAACCACTTTGAAATCCACTAGAGACTCGTTTTGATTTGGATCTGCACCAGATTCCACACACTGGTAAACATCAGTCCACAAAGTGTACTGGTAATCTGACGTTTTTTATAATCAGAATCAGAATCAGAATCAGAAGTATTTTATTGCCAAGTAGTGTCGAATCTTTCAAGCCGCAGTGTCTTGTCGAAGTCGGTGTTTGAAGAGAGGAGACGCGGACCCAGAACTTGCAGCATAACAGAATTTATTACACAGAAGTTTCACAGGTCAGACGGGCTCCATGGAATGCCCAGAGAAATCACACAGCCAAATGGTGAAAATCCGGCTCGCCTCTGCCAGGCAAGACCTTTTAAAGAGGAGGTGTTGCAAACAAAGCTATAGATCAAATGACGTAGCACATAGGGTCTATGCCTAAATTTTGACATGTTTTTAGTAACTTCAAGTTGAAGTCACCCGCTAAGTCTTTGCTCCTCCCTTAGCAGGTCAGATACTGTACGATAGGTCAAAGATCATTCCAAGGAGGGGGACAAATAACCCTAACACATGAAATAACATTTACAAAGCTTGAAAACGTCAGAAACAAGTAACTCAAAATCGTAGCATACCGTCATGGTATATGACCATGTTAGAAAGTTCCATTAGCTGAATTTACGACATATTCCCCCCTACGAGGCTTAACAAAGTCTTGTCAACATACAGGTATATAATTCCAATAATAAAGCAACTGTGTGTAGGAGTGAGAGTGAAAAACCTGTCAGGCAGTCATCTTTCCTGAAATATCCATCAAACAATTTAGACAGGAAAATTCTCTCACGGTCCCTCTGCTCAGGGCGACCATACATTGTACTCCTACACCACTGAAATTAAGAATTCTAGCAAATTGTGTAAGGTAATTACTTTAAGTAAATACATATGGAACTCTCAGCAAATAAAAACAAAGCAATGTCCAAAGTCAGCCTGGTCGTCCCATTGGAGCTTCCAATGGACCTTTCCCTGCCTAGCACCACTATCCTTAAAGATCACGGAAAAGAAAACATCTGAGGTCCCTGAACATTCACCACTCTTACAGTGATCTTCCCCAAATATGTTCTAGAATGAAAGAGACGAAAAGAAAACCAGTATCTTTGCATACAAAACAGATACAATATCAAAAACATCAATCTGATTAACACACTTTAAGTAAGTGAGAAATTATAAGTCACATTTTCCATTTCCCCCCTGGAAACACATCACTAATGTAATGAGAAGCTTTGAAATAACTAAGCAATAACCGAAGTAGCCCCCCTTTCTCGTGAACTGCCTGTGTGGGAGGCCAGTCAGGGTACCTTTCTCTGTTAGGTCAACAACAGAGAATAATTTACTATCATTCAGAACTTACTAACGGAATTTAAGTATTTGGAACAGACGAAGCACACTGTTGTACTGCAACGTTGACAACTTAGAATCCTGCTTCTTCAGTATTCTCCTCCTCCATATTCTATCCAGCTGTTGCACTCACAGGCAAACTGTCCACAATTATATCTTCTGAATGCTGTTCAAACTTTGGATCAAACCTTCCTCTCCAGGCCTGCGCTTGATCAAAAGCTGACTCTTGGTAGGAGATGACTGGAGCCACCGATGATGGCTGGAACGATTGTGGCTGAACCTGGTTCAGCTGTGATTGTAGTAATGATTGATCTAGTGGAGCCTGATTCTGTATAAGCAGAGCTTGCTTCTTAATTTTCTTATTATCCACGAGTTGTATTTGATGGAGTTTTCTAACGACCTCTTGGTCTTGTTGTCTCTGATCATGCTCTTTTTTTCTGTACAGCACCACTTGATGGGCTATATGATCTGTATAAACACCTTTTTCCATGCTTCCCAGACCAACCACCTCTGCCAGTTTGCTCCTCACTGTTAGGGGCAGCCCCTTCTGTATTTTGGCTCTCAAAATTGACTGCTCCATTTGATTCAAATCCGGGTCATTTCCTGTGACATTTCTCCACACTTGATGAGCTCTTGAAATATAGGCTCTTGGGTTTTCTTCCTGTCCCAGTGGTGCAATAAGAATGTTGTCAGGATGTAAATTTGTCGGAAGGGTCTCTTTCAGCGCTCTACACACTCGACCTCTATTTGCACAAAACAGCTCTGAATCATTCACAGCAGTTCCCACATATTGATCAAGTCCAGCTTTCTCTAGAATATCTCCCATAGCATGAACTCCAAGGAGATTAGCCAAGAGTCTCTTAATATCTCCCATAGCAAGTTGCTCTCCCACCATGATCTCTTCCAACTTCGAAATCCAAGAATGGGCTCCATCTTGAAGAGTCGGTAACTTCTCAATTATGCTTGACATATCTGTAGTCTGCCAAGGTTTATACTCCAAATTCTGCCCTCGGACGACCACTGGAAGCATCTTCTTGGGTGCAGACTGTTTTCTTGAGCGCAATGCATTTTCCATGCACAATAATTGGAAGCGTTTTTTCTGCAGCACTTCCCTCTGTGTCTGCAACTCTTTTACCTGGTTTTCAAGTGTTATTTGTCTCTCTGTCTGTCTTGTTTTTTCTATGTCCTCCTCTCTCTTATCGTTTGCAGCTTTAATCAGTTTCTGTCCCTCATTTTCATAAACTGGAGAATGTCAAGTTCTATTTGTCGCTTTGCTTTGCGGGCCTGTCCCTTCTTACCTCTCTTTTGCGCTGCCTTGTATGTGGACACAAGTACTCGCATTATTCTTATTACATCTGGGTTGAGGGTCCCCTCTACCGGCCATGGTCGGTCAATTTGAGACCAGCGTTTATGCCATTTCTCCGATATTTTTGCAATGCCTTAACTAATGGATTCTTTTTCTGTACTACATCAACATGAGTAATTACTTTTGGACTTTTGGTGTCCTTCTTCCCCATAGTAGCGGCTAAAAAGTAATTGCTAAAATTTAAAGCTACTTAGATTACTCCTCCCCCCTTTTAGGAATTGATTAATCAACAAATCAATCAAGCACTCAACCACTCAACACATTAATCAATTCATAAATCACATCGTAAAACCACTAATTTACTGCAACAAATACAAATGAAATTGACCTCCCAACTCCAATGGAATCAAAAGCTCATCAATGTAATATCACAACTCAAAATCCGCTTATAATGTTTGACAAAAAGATCACGCACTCCCACAAGTGACTGACTGTCACCAAACGTGCTCTTAATTGCAGCAAACAATCACCCAATGTTCATCTCAAATCATCAAAAAGTCACAATAGTGAATCTCCAACACAGCTGAGATCAGAATAAACCATGCACAAACAATACAACTCACATTTGCAACTCTCATCGGAATTTAAACCAAACAATCCTATTCCATTAATTAATTAAATGCAATAACTGGTCAGTCAGTTGCCAATCCTCATATCTTGTTTTTTGTTTTGACTGACTACAGCATATAGTTTTTCATGTATATATAAGCAGATAAATGTGCTCTATCAATCTCCTATAATAGTTCACATATGAAAGCAGATTGAAATGGTTATCAGCAATAATAACTATAGATGAGAACACATACAAATATGTAAAATGCAGATTTTTGCTAAAGAGTTTGTGGATAAAACTGTACCGGCCTTGATCAGACTGAAGACAGGGGCTGTGCATGCAGATGTCAGCAAGCCTCAGTCCGTGATGCACCGGCCAGTTGCCTTCTCGTCTGTCCACCTCAATTCCCACTCATCGTAAGGGAAAAGAAACAAACAATGATTTAATATCTTTATGTCCTTTTAACAACAACACAAGCGATTCAGTATGATTTGCAAACATTTGCACCCGTTATCTGGGAAATAAGCAATTAAAAAGAGTCCGACAGCTTTCAGGTCATACTCAGCTAAGATCATTAAAACAGTCCAAGTCATAAACTATTTGGACAGTTTGTATATGTATGTAGAATCAAACAAGCAATTTCAATTCTTAAACCAAACCCCATAAAGATTTTTTTTTTTAAACTCTCAGTCACCCGGCCCATGTCTGTAAATTACAGAAATAATACCTTAAAAATACCCCTCATGTCGCTATGCTAAAGCTTTTAGAGGATTTATGTTCCCCTTGCACCCCCTTCTCTGAACATGTTTTCTCTTAGGGGAGCCGAGAAGAGGTCTGAAGAAAAACTTAATTTCATTTTTGTTTTTGTTTCAGTGGTTGTTGTTTAATTTGAGCAAAAATCATTTACCTCCTAATTTAAACCCTGACTTGTTCAATAGTCAAAGTTCCTTTGATACTTAAACAAATGTTAAAAGTTGCCTAATCACTTTAAATAGCTCTCTCTCCTCTGTTTTGAGAGTCTATTTAGATGTCGTTTGCAAAGTGCATAAATGTAGTTCTCATTTTTTGTTAATGCAATAGTCCCCGAATGGAACTATTTGCTAGAACAGAGCAATGTCCACATATATCACACACCTCAACACTGAGGTCCAGCTCCCCCCATACCAACGCACACAGCACATGGGAAAAACTGCAGACCAACCGAGATATGAAAGGTGTGTTTATATTATTATTTTTTTTTTAACAATATTTTTTATTGAAGTTTCAAGTGCATATCAAACTTTATGATGAATTTACAAACATTTTCATTTATATCCCCTAGAACAGTCACTCATTCACACAGACAAAGAGAAAATAAATAAATAAAATGGACAATGACAACAGACAAACTAATGGAGTAAAATAAATAAATAAATAAGGATAAGATGTACAGAGAGAGAAAAAAAAAAAAAAAAAATGCAGAATCATTTCATAACCTGTTATTCAGTCAGTGTTATCCGTTTCATTGGTCAGAAATGACATAAATGATTCCCAAATACAAGCAAACTCCTGTTTACCTTTAACAATGTATGTCAATCTCTCCAGTCCAAGACAAGTCATTAACTCCCTCTTCCATATTGCCAGTGATGGTGGTTCTACATTTTTCCAATATAATGCAATCACTCTCCTTGCATGGAGAAGTCCAAAGTCAACCATCTTCGATTGCTTTGTTGTTCTGATGTCTTTGGGGTAAATTCCAAGTATACAGATTGTTGACGTCAAAGGAATGCTACACTCAACCATCCGTGATAAACATTTAACTACATTTTCCCAAAATACCAAAATCTTAGGGCATTCCCATAGACAGTGAATCAAAGTTCCCTTTTCAGTCAGACATTTAACACAAACATCCGGGATGTTAGGGGAGATATGGTGGAGTTTTGCAGGGGTTAAATAAACCCTCATTAACCACTTATACTGAATCAATTTTAACCTTGTGTTAATTGAATTCTTTTGCGCTTTTAAACATGCTCTTCCCCAGTCTTCTTCACTAATATTTTCTTGTGTGTCTGTTCTCCACGCATTTAATTTATCTGATGCTGATTCTGTTGAGTACTCCGCTAAAAGGTTATAGAATCTAGATGTATGTTTTTTACCATTCAAATTTTTAATCACCGTTTCCTCAATAATCGATAGCGGGGGTGTGGCCATGAATGTCTCAGATTTTGATTCTATAAAACTTCTTAATTGCAAATATTTGAAAAAATGTTTTTGAGGAACTCCGTATTTTTGGCAAAGTTGATCAAATCTGAGAAGGGTACCTTCAAAATAAAGGTCAGAAACGGTCCCAATTCCTTTCTCTGCCCATAACTTGAATCCCCCATCCAATCTGCCAGGTTTGAATTGTCTGTTGCTGTTACGGTTTGAAGGAGGAGATGGACCCAGAGGTTACAAACAAAAGGTATTTAATATAATAAAAGGGTTTAAACAAGACAAAAACAAAACAAGAACACTAACAAAAGTAACACTGGCGACAAGGCGCACTGAGAACAAGGAACGAGGAAGCAGGAGAAGCTGGACGAAACAGCAGGCACGAACAAACCATTTCTCACGACGTGGGGAGAAAACAACTAGTACAAACCGACAAGGGGCTTGGGGAACACAGAGGCTTAAGAAGACACAGAGGGAAGGCAGGAACAATTAACCCCAGGTGAAACACATGAGGACTGGGAAGACAATCACCGAAAGGAAGTGAAGATGGAAACCACACACAAGGGACAGATACTACAAAATAAAACAGGAAACAGAAAATACACAGAAGAGACTGAAATTAACAAACTAAAATGACAAGACACCACAGTACCCCCCCCTCAAGGACCGGATTCCAGACGGTCCATAAAGAGCACCGAATCGGGAGGGAGGAGGGGGGAACCGGAGGAGGGACTCCGGGATGTGCCCAGGTTTCTCGGACCGACGGCTCCGTGGCCGCTTCGGAACCTGGCATAATGTCTCAGGTGGACGGCCCCGAGGCCGGACAGGAACGCAACACGGGGGCTCCTCAGGAGGACGGCCCGGAGGCCGGTCAGGGACAAAGTACATAGTCTCAACCCGACGGTTCCGTGGCCACTTCGGGGCTGAGCGCAGAGGCTTGGGAGGACGGCGCCGTGGCCGCACAAGGACAGAGTTCAAGGGCTCTGCTGGACAACCTGGAGGCCGGTCAGGAGCCAAGCATGGGAGCTCCTCAGGAGGGCGGCGCCTTGGCCGCTCCGGGACAGAGTTCAAGGGCTCCGCTGGACGACCTGGAGGCCGGTCAGGAGCCAAACACGGGAGCTCCCCAGGAGGGCGGCGCCTTGGCCGCTCCGGGACAGAGTTCTGAGGCTCAGGAGGGCGGTCCAGAGCCCAGCACGGGGGCTCCACGGGCAGGTGGACCGAAGACCAGTCAGGGGTAGAGGGCAAGAGCTCCGACCTCAACCCTGGACGTGGGGCAAGAACTGGAGCTGGCACCGGGAGGATCTCCGACGCCGAAACACAGGGGACGTCTGCCGAGAGCCTCCGGCGCGGAGCAGGCACAGGTGCTGTGTGCGGAGCCGGCACAGCGAGGATCTCCGACGCCGAAACACAGAGGACGTCAGCCGAGAGCCTCCGGCGCGGAGCAGGCACGGGAGCAGGGACCGGAGCTGGGTGCAGAGCTGGCACCGCGAGGATCTCCGACGCCGAAACACAGAGGACGTCAGCCGAGAGCCTCCGGCGCGGAGCAGGCACGGGAGCAGGGTGTGGAGCTGGCACCGCGAGGATCTCTGACGCCGAAACACAGAGGACGTCAGCCGAGAGCCTCCGGCGCGGAGCAGGCACAGGAGCAGGGACCGGAGCTGGGTGCAGAGCTGGCACCGCGAGGATCTCCGACGCCGAAACACAGAGGACGTCAGCCGAGAGCCTCCGGCGCGGAGCAGGCACAGGAGCTGGGTGCGGAGCTGGCACCGCGAGGATCTCTGACGCCGAAACACAGAGGACGTCAGCCGAGAGCCTCCGGCGCGGAGCAGGCACAGGAGCTGGGTGCGGAGCTGGCACCGCGAGGATCTCTGACGCCGAAACACAGAGGACGTCAGCCGAGAGCCTCCGGCGCGGAGCAGGCACAGGAGCAGGGACCGGAGCTGGGTGCAGAGCTGGCACCGCGAGGATCGCCGACGCCGAAACACAGAGGACGTCAGCCGAGAGCCTCCGGCGCGGAGCAGGCACGGGAGCAGGGTGCGGAGCTGGCACCGCGAGGATCTCCGACGCCAAAACACAGAGGACGTCAGCCAAGAGCCTCCGGCGCGGAGCAGGCACAGGAGCTGGGTGCGGAGCTGGCACCGCGAGGATCTCCAACGCCGCAACACAGGGGACGTCTGCCGAGAGCCTCCGGCGCGGAGCAGGCACAGGTGCTGTGTGCGGAGCTGGCACCGCGAGGATCGCCGACGCCGAAACACAGAGGACGTCAGCCGAGAGCCTCCGGCGCGGAGCAGGCACAGGAGCTGGGTGCGGAGCTGGCACCGCGAGGATCTCCGACGCCAAAACACAGAGGACGTCAGCCGAGAGCCTCCGGCGCGGAGCAGGCACAGGAGCAGGGTGCGGAGCTGGCACCGCGAGGATCGCCGACGCCGAAAAACAGAGGACGTCAGCCGAGAGCCTCCGGCGCGGAGCAGGCACAGGAGCTGGGTGCGGAGCTGGCACCGCGAGGATCGCCGACGCCGAAAAACAGAGGACGTCAGCCGAGAGCCTCCGGCGCGGAGCAGGCACAGGAGCAGGGACCGGAGCTGGGTGCAGAGCTGGCACCGCGAGGATCGCCGACGCCGAAACACAGAGGACGTCAGCCGAGAGCCTCCGGCGCGGAGCAGGCACGGGAGCAGGGTGCGGAGCTGGCACCGCGAGGATCTCCGACGCCGAAAAACAGAGGACGTCAGCCAAGAGCCTCCGGCGCGGAGCAGGCACAGGAGCTGGGTGCGGAGCTGGCACCGCGAGGATCTCCGACGCCGAAAGACAGAGGACGTCAGCCGAGAGCCTCCGGCGCGGAGCAGGGACTGGAGCCGATGCTGGAGCAGACGCCGCTGTGAGGACCACTGACGTCAGAGAACGAGAGACATCAGCTGGGGGCCTCCGGCGTGGAGCTGGGACCGGAGCCGGTGCTGGAGCAGACGCCGCTGTGAGGACCACTGACGTCGGTGAACGAGAGACATCAGCTGGGAGACTCCGGCGTGGAGCTGGGACTGGAGCCGGTGATGGAGCAGACGCCGCTGTGAGGACCACTGACGTCGAAGAATGAGAGACATCAGCTGAGAGCCTCCGGCGTGGAGCTGGGGACTGCGACCCAGTCGGGACTGTAGGTGGCTGGTCCCTGTGAGCATGCTGGTCCCTGCTTCGGCTGTGGACCCCCCCTCTCTCACGTCCGCAATCAGCCAGAGGAAACCCCTTGAGGTTGGGGGGTCCCCAAAAAACCCTGTCGCTTCCAGCGTAGAGGACTACGGCTGGGGGATGGTGCCTGCGAGCTGGCTTTACGGGTGCGAGGTTAGTCCTCTCACCAATCCCACCAACTGCAGACCTCTGCTGAAGGCTGCGGGGTCCACCAAAAGCCAGGCGGGTTCCGTAATACGGGTTAGAGAAAAGAAAACTAAAAAAACTAACCTCTGCTGAGTCCATAGTTTGGTCGGTTTGTTCTGTTACGGTTTGAAGGAGGAGATGGACCCAGGATGCAGAGGTTACAAACAAAAGGTATTTAATATAATAAAAGGGTTTAAACAAGACAAAAACAAAACAAGAACACTAACAAAAGTAACACTGGCGACAAGGCGCACTGAGAACAAGGAACGAGGAAGCAGGAGAAGCTGGACGAAACAGCAGGCACGAACAAACCATTTCTCACGACGTGGGGAGAAAACAACTAGTACAAACCGACAAGGGGCTTGGGGAACACAGAGGCTTAAGAAGACACAGAGGGAAGGCAGGAACAATTTAACCCAGGTGAAACACATGAGGACTGGGAAGACAATCACCGAAAGGAAGTGAAGATGGAAACCACACACAAGGGACAGATACTACAAAATAAAACAGGAAACAGAAAATACACAGAAGAGACTGAAATTAACAAACTAAAATGACAAGACACCACAGTTGCCCCAGATAGGAGTAAATTGTGACAAAGTTAATGTTTCATCAACAAAGTTATGTGCTGCATACCACACTGATATTGTATTTTTAACAAAAGGGTTTCTTGTCTGTTTTTTAGCGTCTTGATAGCCGAGGAATATAAATACTGCTTTATGGGCAGATCTGACACTGATTTTTGTTCAATATTTACCCAAGCAGGTGGTGTGGATGAAGAAAAATAGTACATTGCAGAACTTAATTGAGTAGCCCAATAATACCATTTCAGGTTTGGGACACGAAGTCCTCCCCTTTCATAGGGTAAATATAGTAACTTGAGCCGGATTCTACCCTTTCTACTGTTCCAAATGAACTGGCTAAATATACTATCAGTTTTTTTAAAGAAGTTGCTTGGTAATGGAAGCGGGAGTGCTTGGAAAAGATATATAAATTTGGGTATAATAGACATTTTAATAAGATTTATACGACCAATCATTGATATCGGCATGTTAGACCACCGGTCCAACTTTTCTGTCACTTCGTCTACGAGAGGGTTATAGTTTATAGGGACAATGTCGCCAAGTTTTGGGGCAATCTTAATACCCAGATATTTAAATCCATCTTGCGTGGTCATAAATGGTGTACTTACTTTTGGATTGCGTCTTTCTTCTTCATTTAGGAATAACAATACTGAGTTAGATTTGTTTATTCTGTATCCAGAAAACTCGCCAAAGTTTTCAAGTAAAGTAGTCAAATTTGGAATACTGTTCCTCAGGTTCGTTAAGAAAAAAATTATATCATCAGCATATAATGCTATATGATGTTCTATGTCCCAAATCCTGATGCCGGATATATTCCTACGTGTCCTTACTGCGATCGCGAGAGGTTCTATTGCTAAAGTGAAAAGCAGAGGAGACAAAGGGCAGCCTTGCCTGGTTGAGCGTTGTAAACTGAAAGGTTTAGAAATTGTATTATTAGTCAATATTTCTGCTGTTGGGTTTGTATATAGTAATTTAATCCATTTGAGAAATGTTTCTCCTAAACCATATCTAGGCAGCAGATCAAAAAGGTATTTCCATTCTATTCTATCGAATGCTTGGCTAGCATCAACTGACAACATTGCAGTATCCTTGGCATTGTTTTTCTCAAATAGTACATTTAAAACTCTCCTGATGTTATGAAAGCCTTGCCGTTGTAATATAAAACCATTCTGATCATTACTAACCAATTGAGGAAGATATTGTTCTAATCTTTTAGAGAGTGCTTTGCACAATATTTTTGTATCACATCCCATTAAACTAATGGGCCTGAAAGATGAACAACTGGTTGGTGATTTGTCAGGCTTTAGTATCACAGTTATTAAAGCTAATCTTAGCGATGGTGGAAGAGTTCCTGTTTTATATGATTCGTTAAACATATCTAATAAAGGTTGCGCAAGTTTCTGTTTAAACTTCTTATAAAATGATATAGGTATCCCGTCGGGACCAGGTGCTTTCCCACTATTCATACTGCTCATGGCATCATAAAGATCATCAACTGTTAATGTCCCGTCCATTGCCTCCTTTTCATCTTCAGATAAGCTCTGGAACTGAAGCTGATCGAGAAATGCTTGTTGTTGTGTAGCTGCTGCATATTCTGATTTGTACAATAGTTCATAAAAGTTTCTGAAGGTAGCATTAATTTCAATTGGGTCTGTTGTTAAATCGCCTGACATTGTCTTTATACTATTAATTGTTCTTTCGGCTTGCATTTTCTTAACCCGCCAGGCCAATAGTTTGCTTGGCTTTTCACCCTGATCATAGTATGCTTGCTTGGTCCATAAGAGGTTTTTAGCAACCTTGTCAGTTGTGAGTTTATTGTATTTAGCTCTCATTACTGTTAATTGTTGCTGTTTGTCCTCGTCATTATTCTCATAAAGATCTAATTCCAGTGTTTTAATCTGTCCCTCCAATGTTTGCATTTCCTTTTTATTCTTTTTAGTCTTTGAGCTTGTATATTTAATAACTTCTCCCCTTATATATGCCTTGAATGCTTCCCACCTTACACTGGCGGTTGTTTCATCCGTGTTTAGTAGGAAATAGTTATCTATGCAGGCTCCTATGAATTTAAGAAAGGATGGATCCTGTAACCAATATATCTGGAACCTCCATCTTTGAGAATGTTGAGCAAACATGCCTAAGCATATTTCCATTGAGGCAGCTGCATGATCACTAATCACTATGCTGTCATACCAGCAGTTTGTGACATTAACAAGCAGTTCAACAGATATTAGGAAATAATCAATACGTGAATACGTTTTATAAGTAGAAGAGTGACAGGAAAAATCTTTTTTGTTTGGATTTTTTTCTCTCCATACATCGACTAGCCTTAGATCTCTTATGAATTCAGTCAGTTTTTTCCTTGTCTGTACGTGCGAGGTATCAGTTCCAGTAAGTCGATCCATTACTGGGTCTAACGTACAATTAAAGTCCCCCCCGAAAATATAGAGACCTTCTAAGGTAGACACAGTCAACAGTAATTTTTCAAAGAAGGACGGCATGTCCTCGTTAGGACCATAAATATTAATTAGATTAACTTTATGTGACATAATGTTTCCTTGTGCAATCACATATCTACCAGTTGGATCTTGAATAGTTTGAGTAATTTGGAATGGAACGGACTTGTGTACGAGGATAGCAACACCTAATTGTATAATAATAATTATTATAAGAAGAGAAAATCACTTGGCCTGGCCATCTTTTTTTTAAACAAGGTATATCAGAGGCCATCAAATGGGTTTCTTGTAAGAAAACAATTTTAGACCTGAGATGTTTCAACCTATTTATAACTTGTTTCAATTTAGTCAATTTTCTAAAACCCCTAACATTCCAACTAGTGATCTTAATTTCGGAATTATTCACCGACATAGTTTTTTGTCATCGATAACATCTTCTGACATCCTGGTGAGGTTGTAAAAGTTGCTGATTTTGCCAAAACCATACACAAAAATATAACACACATTGGAGAGGAAGAGAAAAAACACAAGAACAATTACAACAGTAACTAGGGCTACGTTGTAGCACTTGCGGGCCCGAGCACCCCTACGTTGAAGCCTGTTGCGGTCGGTGGAGAGAGCGATCGATGACCAAGCGCACATCATCGATCGAGCATGCACTTCTCCACGTTGCATGCGTTTTGCGCTCTGCGGCAATAGGTTTGCCAGTTGGTGGCGCCATCACTATTATTACGCACAGACATATATATCTGTTCATGTAGGCGCTCTGATGTAGCGTGAGCAATTTTGTGTCAATTGGACAATGTTAACACAACTTAATTTTCACACTGATCAGTAGGTGGCGCTATGACCCTGATCTAATATTTATATGTGGAGCTGTTCAGATCAGTATTGTGATCATAGGTCAGTAGTTTGGAGCCGGTTGGATAATGCAGAGTGGATTAACAAAGTACTTCCTGTTTCCTGGCGAATCAGTAGGTGGCGCTATGACACTGAGGAAATATTGACACATAGAGCTGTTCAGGCTTGTACTCTTATCATGTGACAGAAGTTTGGTAGTGATAGGACAATGCACAGTGGACTTATGAAAACATCGTGTCCTTTGGCGAAGGATGATCCTTCGCCGCACCTCAACGTTTAAATGGTTTGAGGAAATGTCACAATTCTGACCTTGATTCAATGACTTGACTGAGCTCATTTGAGCTGTATATCTTAAAGCAGCCAGGAGCAGTTCATCAAAGTATAAAACATGTCACTTCCTGTAGCCACCAGGGGGCGCTGTAATTTCAAGTCATAATTTCTGTGTAGATGTCATCAGGATGGCACCCTTGTCTTACATGTCTAGTTTGGACTCGATTGGACAATGTATGTCCGAGATACAGAACCTCGTGTTTTGATGGCGTTTAATCAAACTCAAGACGCCACGCCACGGTCACACGGTGTGACGAAATGTCAATCTCTTAATCACTTTTTATCTCCATCTTGTTGTGATGGCACTGATCTTAATTTGAAGTTAATCTGATGAAAGCCCTGGGACAAGTGCATCAAGTAAAAATGTGGAATATGGAAAAAAAATGGCCACTTAATCCAAAATGGCGGCCTCCCTGTTTGGTCAAGCATACCTATCCAAGATATTTTTTTGTTTGTTATGAAACGACACATGTCCCGATAGATTTGTATAAATGTCGGCCATCGTAGTGCCGGGGTTGCCCTATAGGGGGCGCTGGTCAGTTTTTTTGCCACGCCCATTTCTTAAAACCATATGAATATCTTCAGGGGGGGGCTGTTGTTACACACATGTAGTTTGAGAGAGATAGAATCATGAACACTGAAGTTACAGCAATTTCGTGTTTCACGGCGAGTTGATGAACTTTAATGCCACGCCATTCATATGGCGTTTGACGAAAAGTCACGGTAATCTTATGTCTTCATTGTCAATGTCTTGGGACCCATTTGATACAGTTTGACATGGTTGAGGTCAGTGGATGAGGAGAAATTCATCCAAGTGTAAGACAAGCAAAAAACAAGACATTTCCTGTTGCCACCAGGGGGCGCTGCGGTTTTAAGTCATCATTTATGCATAGATGTCATCAGGCGGGGACTATTGTCTTACATGTCTAGTTTGGACTTGATTGGAACATGTATGTCCGAGATACAGATGCCCGTGTTTTGATGGCGTGTAACCAATTTTTAACGCCATGCCACGGTCACACGGTGTGATAAAAAAAAAATCCCTCAATCATTTTTTATCTCCATCTTGTTGTGATGACACTCATCTGAATTTGAAGTTGATCTGATGAAAGCCCTGGGACAAGTACGTAAAAGTAAAAATGTGGGATATTGCCAAAATGGCCACTAAAAGCAAAATGGCGGACTTCCTGTTGCGTTTTTCATAATGCTCCATGAGACTTTTTTTCATGACTGGTCACGATACACCTATATCCAGATTTTGATGAAAATCCGTTATGTGGAAACCTAGGGGCTGGTTCCAGGGGGCGCTGTAGAGCCATTTTGCCACGCCCAATTCCAATTACTCCAGAATACTAAAATATCCGCAGACCTTGAATTTCCTGCAAAGTTTCATAACTTTTTGAGCATGTCTAGACCCTGAAAAAGCCCCCCGAAGGGAAATAATAATAACTAGGGCTACGTTGTAGCACTTGCGGGCCCGAGCACCCGCACGTTGAAGCCTGTTGCGGTCGGTGGAGAGAGCGATCGATGACCAAGCGCACATCATCGATCGAGCATGCACTTCTCCACGTTAAATGCGTTTTGCGCTCTGCGGCAGTAGGTTTGCCAGTAGGTGGCGCCATCACTATTAATACGCACAGACATATATATCTGTTCATGTAGGCGCTCTGATGTAGCGTGAGCAATTTTGTGTCAATCGGACAATGTTAACACAACTTAATTTTCACACTGATCAGTAGGTGGCGCTCTGACCCTGAACTAATATTTATATGTGGAGCTGTTCAGATCAGGATTGTGATCATAGGTCAGAAGTTTGGAGCCAGTTGGATAAGGCAGTGTGGATTAACAAAGTACTTCCTGTTTCATGGATAATCAGTAGGTGGCGCTATGACACTGAGGAAATATTGACACATAGAGCTGTTCAGGCTTGTACTCTTATCATGTGACAGAAGTTTGGTAGTGATAGGACAATGCACAGTGGACTTATGAAAACATCGTGTCCTTTGGCGAAGGATGATCCTTCGCCGCACCTCAATGTTTAAATGGTTTGAGGAAATGTCACAATTCTGACCTTGATTCAATGACTTGACTGAGCTCATTTGAGCTGTATATCTTAAAGCAGCCAGGAGCAGTTCATCAAAGAATAAAACATGTCAATTCATGTTGCCACCAGGGGGCGCTGTGATTTCAAGTCATAATTTCTGTGTAGATGTCATCAGGCCAAAACTCTTGTCTTACATGTCTAGTTTGGACTTGATTGGACCATGTATGTTCGAGATACAGATGCTCGTGTTTTTATGGCGTGTAACCAAACTTTAACCCCATGCCACGGTCACACGGTGTGAAGGGAAAGAAATCCCTTAATCAGTTTTTATCTCAATCTTGTTGTGATGACACTCATCTGAATTTGAAGTTTATCTGATGAAAGCTCTACGACAAGTAAATCAAAGTAAAAATGTGGAATAGGGCTAAAATGGCCACTAAATCCAAAATGGCGGGCTTCCTGTTTAGTCTAGCATATCTATCCAAGAGACTTATTTGTTTGTTATGAAAAGACACATGCCCAAATCGATTTTTGTACATGTCGGCCAATCGTAGTGCCGGGGCTGCCCGTTAGGGGGCGCTAGTCAGTTATTTTGCCACGCCCATTCCTTAAAACCATATGAAAATCTTCAGGGGGGGGATGTTGTTGCACACATTTAGTTTGAGTGAGATAGAGCCATGAACACTGAAGTTAGAGCAATTTCGTGTTTCGCGGCGAGTTGATGAACTTTGATGCCACCCCATTAATATGGCGTTTGACGAAAAGTCACAGTTATCTTATGCCTTCATTATCAATGTCTTGAGACCCATTTGATACAGTTTGACATGGTTGAGGTCAGTGGATGAGGAGGAATACATCCAAGTGTAAGACAAGCAAAAAACAAGACATTTCCTGGTGCCACCAGGGGGCGCTGTGATTTTAAGTCATTATTTCTGTGTAGATGTCATCAGGCCGGGACTCTTCTCTTACATGTCTAGTTTGGACTTGATTGGACCATGTATGTTTGAGATACAGATGCTCGTGTTTTGATGGCGTGGAACCAAACTTTGACGACACGCCACGGTCACACGAAGTGACGGAAAAAAATTCCGTTGATCATTTTTTTTCTCAATCTTGTTGTGATGACACGCGTCTAATTTTTAAGTTGATCTGATGAAAGCTCTACGACAATACATTAAACTAAAAATGTGGAATTTGGCCAAAATGGCCACTAAATCCAAAATGGCGGGCTTCCTGTTGCGTTTTTCATAATGCTCCAAGAGACTTTTTTCTATGATTATTCACGTTACACCAGTGTCTAGATTTTGGTGAAAATCGCTTATGTGGAAACCTAAGGGCTGGTTCCAGGGGGCGCTGTTGAGCCGTTTTGCCACGCCCATTTCCAAATACTCCAGATTGCGTAAATTTTCACCACTCTCTAATTTACTGGAAAGTTTAAAAACTTTTTGAGCACGTTGAAGCCCTCAAAAAGCCAATTCATTGTTCGGAGAATAATAAGAATAATAATAATAAGAATAATGCCTACAATTTCAATAGGGCCTCTCACCATTCGGTGCTCGGGCCCTAACTAGGGCTACGTTGTAGCACTAACGGGCCCGAGCACAGGCAATTTCAAGTCTGTTGCGGTCGGGGAAGAGAGAGCGATCGATTACCAAGCGCACGTCTCTGCCTTGCGTGCGTTTTAAGCTCTGCAGCAAGAATAAACGCTTCACTTCCTGTAGCCAGCAGGTGGCGCTAGGATTTTAAGTCATGGTGTCCTTGTAGATGTCATCAGATCGCGACTCTTGTCTTACATGTCTAGTTTGGAGTTGATTGGACCAAATATGTCCAAGATACAGACGCTCGTGTTTTGATGGCATGTGATCAGACTTTGACTCCACGCCATGGTCAGAGTATGGTGTTTTCCTATTTTGTAGCAGGTAAAAATACCAGTTAAATGTCAACAGTTGTCTTTATTGTCGTTCTGTTATTTAATAAATGCAACAAACTATAGTTTTTATATATATTGTATAACTATATATATATATATGTATATATATAACTTTATAACCTGTGTTATCAAATATGTTGTGCGGCTCCAGACAGATTTAAATTGGGGGAAGAGGGGACGAAATGGCTTTTTCAATAGTTACATTTTGTGTCTTGATCAAACCATGGTGTTACACTGACCTCTGGTGCCTTAATATTGGCACTACAGGTGTAATTCAATATTAAGTCACTAGAGAGCAGTGTTGGACCATTAACTACAGACATGGTGTTTTCATTTTGTTTATCAAATTTATAAGCCTCACCACGGTCACACAGATTGATGAAAAGTTTAAATTTTGATAACTTTAGATCTTCATCTTGTTTTGTACACATGCATCAAATTTTTACGTTGATTTGATGAAGGCCCTACGAGAAGTGAGTCAAACTGTAAGACATAGAAAAACAAGACATTTGCTGTTGCCACCAGGGGACGCTGTGATTTTAAGTCACGATTTCTGTACCGATGTCTTCAGGTCGCGTCTCTTGTCTTATGTGTATAGTTTGGACTCGATTGGACAAAATATGTCCAAGATACAGGAGCCTGTGTTTTGATGGCGTTTAATCAAACTTTGAGGCCACACCACGGTCAGACGGTTTTGCTAAAACTTAATCCTTCAATAACTTTAGATCTCCATTTTGTTGTGATGACGATCGTCTAAATTGTAAGTTGATTTGATGAAAGCTGTAGGAGGAGTACTTAAAAGAAAAAATATCGAATATGACCAAAATGGCCACTAAAGTCAAACTGGCGGGCTTCCTGTTGCGTTATTCATAATGCACTGATGGACTTTTTTGTGCATCTTGTCATGATACACAATAGTCTTTGTTTTTTTTGATGATCGGTGAATGCTAAATGAGGGGCTTTTCCGTAGGTGGCGCTATTGAGCGGTTTTGACACACCCGTTCCCAAATACTTCAGAATACGTAAACTTGCGCACATTTCTAATTTAATGTACACTTTAGAAACTTTTTGAGCACGTTAAAGCCCTCAAAAAGCCAATTCACTGAGCGAAGAAAAATAATAATAATAATAATCTTTTCAATTTCAATAGGTCCTCTCACCGATTTCGGTGCTCGGGCCCTAATAATAAAAATCCTTACAATTTCAATAGGGCCTCTCACCTTTCGGTGCTCGGGCCCTAATAACCAAAACGAGAAAAAATCCAATCCCACCCCCTGGCATTTCCACTGAAATGGCTTCCCACACCCCCTTCAATAAACCAGCTCTGGAGGATGCTGATCCTCTAATACTGAGGAGCAGCTAGTCCGCGTGCCCTTGACCCTGGACAGAACAGCCATGAGTCCAAACAACCCTAATGTCTCGTATTTTAACATTAACCCCTTTCTCTGTATTCAGTTAAAGCCAACCCTGTTCGTGAAATAATAAAACGATTGATTGCATTAAACAATGCTGTACCAGAAGTAACGATGGCTTATGTGTTGCACCACAGAAAATAATAAAATAAGATAATTTAGCAAAATTATCCTGATTTTAATTTTTTATCATATTCCCTATTTGAATTTCTGACCCCACCTAAAAGTCTGAACCGATCTTTATTTATTCAGTATACAACATTTAGTAACACTAACACAAAGAAACAGTCTTTATTAGACTCTGTATATCGTTTATGATACCTGACTCAACTGTTGTTTTCCTTCTTGGTGCGTTCAATGTCCGTCGTAACTTCAGGAACTGTGCATCACGTCCGTACGGTCTGTACAGTGTTTATGCAGGTCGTGTCATGCCTTGGTGGAACTTCTCGGCTTCTTGCGGTGTTGAAAAGAGATGAATTCTTCCATTGTGAGGCACCCTCAGCTTACATGGATTGTGATGAAATCCACGAAAGTTTCCCGTGTCCACAAACTGCTTCACAACCGGGGCAAATTCTCGCCGAATGTGGACCGTTTCTGCAGACAGATCCTGAGAGAAAGAAAGCTTGCCGTTGTCGTGCATGATTTCTCGCTTCTTTGCTTCGCGATACACAAATTCCTTCTCCTGGAGCCTCAAAAAGCGGACAAGAACTGCTCAGCTCTGGTTAGGTTTGGCCGGTGCCAGTGTGCGATGAGCTCGCTCCAAAGTGAAAGTTTTATCAGGACAGCCAAGCCATCGCGGTAGCATGTCATTGACAAAGTCGAAGAGTGGCTTATTTCCTTCAGCTCGTTCACGTAGACCAAAAATCCGCAGGTTCTTTCTTCTGCCTCGATTTTCCAAATCTTCTGTTTTTGATTCAAGATAGGCAATTCTTTTAGTGGCTGAGGCGAGTACCTCTTGAGTGTGCTGCAGCCTGTCTTCTGTTGTTGCTACACGTGTTTCTGCCTCTCCGATACGCGTTGCATTTGCAGCCACGTCCCGTTCCACGTCTGAAAGTTTACCTTCAATCGCCACAATTGAGTTTGCCACATCCGACAAACGGTTATCAATGTTGTCCAGTTTCGATCCAAAGTCCGAGCGGAGGGACTTCAGCTCTGCCAGAACATCAGATATATTAGCCATGCTGTTAGCTTCAGTACCCACCGTCGTCACTGCCGGAGAAGTTGTTGCCTCGACGATAGTTGCTTTGCGTGCTCTGGTGAAAATATCGTAGGGTTTCGATTCGGATGATCCTGACATATCAAGAGGCGCTCTGTTTGCTCGAAAATTATCGGTGCATTTGTGGGGTTTTTCTAAAGTTTTAGTTCGGTTGTGTGGAGCTTCCAGGCTACGCCGCCATCTTGATCCGGTCCTCCGAGAACTCCCTCTGTTTATATTAATTTAAGTCCTCCTAATGAGGCTCATTATTTTATTACGTCTGCTTATAAGGGCAGCTCATGGTGTCATTAAACCACTAGTTCAAAAGTCCCCTTAATAGGAGCTCATTGTGTAATTACAAGATTCATGTTCATATGTTTATTCAGTCATATTGATTTAAATCCCGGCCCGGAAACAACAAAATACGCACACAGACATCCAAAAACACTGCATATTCAACTCAAGAACTTTATTTTTTTTTCCTTTCTCACACAGCTCAAACACTGTAATGATCCCATTCTTCATACACATACACACACAGACCACTGTTTGAGATGGGGCGATTCCTGTTATACACACACATGTGGGAGGTGGCTCCCTGCACACAGACGCACACACATTCTCATCCAACAGCTCAAGAGCTCATCCAAACCACGAGCATGCTTTTTGCCGCTATTTCCTTATTTCCATTATCTTAATTTTTGCTACCTTTTGAGATGTAAATAATCCAATGAGAGGCTGCATCAGACAATGTTCATCAACAAATGTCAGAGTGGGAACAGTCAATTGAATTTTTATTTATACCATCTCCAGTTATTAAAAACTGACCTCTGGTGAGGTTTTACATATCACTTTACATTTATTTATTTATTCAAATTGACCTGGGCCCAGGTTGTCCCAATTTTTCTCTATAACTCAATTCCTGTATATGCCTTAGCAGATTGTAACACAATGGAATTACCGTGACTTACTGTTAAGTAATTGAGGTACCATTTTTCTTAATCCTGCACAGATTTACCACCTCATCTTTACAATCTAAGCTATTCTAAACTATGTCCTATTTTTACCTTATTTCATTATTTATTTAGCACTATCTTTACCTTATTTCATTCGTTATTTAATGTTACCTTTTCCCCTTTATTTGCGACGTGCACTCCGCAAATAAAGTCAAATTTAGCACGGCATCTTCTCGTCACACATCAACACAACAAGACACATCCCCAAAAACAGGTTCTTTAACGGTATGACCCCGTAGCAGACACAGAACAGCTAAGTGAGAAATGCTTACCCTGGTTGAAGTCATCTGAAGATGCAGCAGGCCACAAATCGTCTCGGTTCGTGACGCCAATTTGTCGTATCTTTCAAGCCGCAGTGTCTTGTCGAAGTCGGTGTTTGAAGAGAGGAGACGCGGACCCAGAACTTGCAGCATAACAGAATTTATTACACAGAAGTTTCACAGGTCAGACGGGCTCCATGGAATGCCCAGAGAAATCAGCAAATGGTGAAAATGGTGAAAATCCGGCTCGCCTCTGCCAGGCAAGACCTTTTAGAGAGGAGGTGTTGCAAACAAAGCTATAGATCAAATGACGTAGCACATAGGGTCTATGCCTAAATTTGGACATGTTTTTAGTAACTTCAAGTTGAAGTCACCCGCTAAATCTTTGCTCCTCCCTTAGCAGGTCAGATACTGTACGATAGGTCAAAGATCATTCCAAGGAGGGGGACAAATAACCCTAACACATGAAATAACATTTACAAAGCCTGAAAACGTCAGAAACAAGTAACTTAAAATCGTAGCATACCGTCATGGTATATGACCATGTTAGAAAGTTCCATTAGCTGAATTTACGACAGTAGGTTTACACCTACAAGGAATTTGCCTTGGTTATTGGCGCATACAATGAGCATAGAAACATAAAACGCAATAAATACAACATACATAGGAAAAGCTATAAAAAAAGAAAAACAGTATATATTTACTCACTGTTTACATCTTATTTCTCACTTTTTTCCAATATTTATACAAAGTAGCATTTATTTTGAATTAAACATTTCTGAATAAAAATATATGAAAGATAAAAGATGAAAAAGTGAGGTGAAAAGTGAAATGCAAAATGCAAAACAGTAAACAGTGTTACGGTTTGAGTGAGGAGATGGACCCAGGATGCAGAGGTTATCAAACAAAAGGTATTTAATATAATAAAAGGGTTTTAAACAAGACAAAAACAAAACAGGAACACTAACATAAGTAACTGGCGACAAGGCGCACAGAGAACAAGGAACGAGGAAGCAGGAGAAGCTGGACGAAACAGCAGGAGCAAACAAACCATTTCTCACGACGTGGGGAGAAAACAACTAGTACAACCCGACACCAGACAAAGGGAAACAGAGGCTTAAATACAAAGCAGGAAGGCCGGGGCAATTACACCAGGTGAAACACATGAGGATTGAGAAGACAATTAAAGACAGGAAGTGAGAAGCTGAAACAAGACAGTGACAGCGGGGCTACAAAATAAAACAGGAAATAGAAAACCATAAACATAAATGACTGAGCGTCACAAACAGTGTCCAATTGCAATATGCAATGTAACGCAGTATAATATAATATGAGATAATGTGTTAATTTAACACATCCTTGAGGTGTGGGGGTGGAATAAAAGTCTGAGTCAGCTGTGGGTCCCGGGCCAACTGCAGCCGTGAAGAAGCTGGTCTTGTGGCGGACGGTTTTTGTCCTGATGGACCGCAGCCTCCTGCCTGAGGGAAGAACCTCAAAGAGTTTGTGACCCGGGTGGGAAGGATCAGCCACAATCTTACCTGCACGCCTCAGAAACCTAGAGGCAAACAGGTCCTGTAGAGATGGCAGATTGCAGCCGATCACCTTCTCAGCAGAACGGATGATCCGCTGCAGCCTCCTTTTGTCGTTTGCGGTGGCAGCAGCAAACCAGATGGTGAAGGAGGAGGTGAGGATGGACTCGATGATGCAGGTGTAGAAGTGCACCATCATTGACTTTGGCAGGTTGAATTTCTTCAGCTGCCGCAGGAAGAACATCCTCTGTTGCCCTCTTTTGGTGATGGAGCCTTGAACACAGCCTTGAGGGGAACCGGTGCTTATGGATCTGAATTCAGAGACATACTTACCCAGCCTCACGCGTTGCCTCCTGTCAGACAGGAAGTCTGTGATCCACCTGCAGGTGGAGTCAGGCACACTCAGCTGGGAGAGCTTCTCCTGTAGCAGATTTGGGATTATAGTGTTGAAGGCAGAGCTGAAGTCCACAAACAGGATCCTGGCGTAGGTTCCTGAGGAGTCCAGGTGCTGGAGGATGAAGTGAAGGGCCATGTTGACTGCATCGTCTACAGACCTGTTGGCTCTGTAGGCAAACTGCAGGGGGTCCAGGAGAGGGTCAGTGATGGCTTTGAGGTGGAACAGCACAAGACGCTCAAATGCCTTCATCACCACAGAGGTCAGGGCGACGGGTCTGTAATCGTTGAGTTCAGCGATCTTGTTTTTTTTGGGGACAGGGATGATGGTGGAGGTCTTGAAGCAGGCTGGTACTTGACATGTCTCCAGTGAGGTGTTAAAAATTTCAGTAAACACCGGAGACAGCTGATCAGCACAGTGCTTCAGGATTGATGGAGAGACAGAGTCTGGCCCGGCTGCTTTGCGTGGGTTCTGTCTCTTGAAGAGTCTGTTGACGTCCCTCTCCAGGATGGAGAGAGTCGTCACTGTGGTTGGAAGTTGTGCAGAGGTGCAGGCCCTTGCTTTGGTGGGGGAGCAGCAGCTGATGGGCTGGAGTGTGGTGTCATGGGGGAAGGTTTCAGGACTTTCCCATTGTCTTTCGAAGCGACAGTAAAACTCGTTCAAGTCGTTGGCCAGGCGTGAGTCGTTAGTGGAGTGGGGGGCTCTGGGCTTGCAGTTTGTAATCTGCCTAAGCCCTCTCCAGACAGAGGCAGAGTCATTGGCTGAGAACTGTTGTTGAAGTTTCTCAGAGTACAGTCGTTTAGCTTCTCTCACCTCTTTGCTAAACCTGTATTTCGACTCTATAAACCTGACTCTGTCCCCGCTCCTGAACGCCTCTTCCTTCTCCAACCTTAACTTTTTGAGTTTAGCTGTGAACCAGGGTTTGTCATTATTGTAAATCACCCTGGTGCGTGATGGAACACAGCTGTCCTAACAGAAGCTGATATAAGAAGTCACAGCCTCTGTGTACTCATCCAGACTATTTGTAGCAGTCCTGAACACATCCCAATCTGTACAGTCAAAGCACGCCTGAAGATTCTCCACAGCTTCACTGGTCCACAACTTTGAAGTCCTCACAACAGGTTTACAGAGTTTTAATTTCTGCCTGTATGCAGGAATCAAATGGACCATGACATGGTCCGAGAGTCCCAGTGCAGCCCGGGAGACGGCGTGATAAGCACTGCTTACTGTGGTGTAACAGTGATCCAGGATGTTCTCCTCTCTGGTCGGGCATTTAATAAATTGTTTATATTTGGGAAGTTCACGGGTGAGATTTCCTTTGTTAAAGTCCCCGAGGACAATAACTAAGGAGTCCAGGTTAGTCCGCTCCACACACAGTATCTGATCAGCGAGCATGCGTTGTGCCTCTTGCACGTTAGACTGCGGAGGGATGTAAACACCAACCAGAATGAATGAAGCAAAATTACGGGGGGAGTAGAAGGGTTTGCAGTGAATGAAAAAATATTCCAGATCAGGAGAACAATGCTGTTGAATCACTGTCACATCGTTACACCAGCCAGAGTTAATGTAAAAGCAGTTACCTCCACTTTTCGTTTTGCCGGAGAGCTCCGTGTTGCGGTCCGCTCGGAAAAGTTGGAACCCAGCCAGCTGCAGCGCAGAGTCCGGTACACAGCCACGTCTCCGTGAAGCACAGCATGGAAGATGAGGAGAAGTCTCTGTTTTCACTAAGTCCCCGCTGGCGGAGACGCACAAGACCCCCGGCCCGTTTACCTCTCCTCCGCCGCTTCACCGTGTGAACAAAGGTGGGCGCACCTTTGACCAGAATGTCCAAAATATCGATAAATGAGGCAATAAAAGTCGGTAATAAATTATCAGGAGTTATGTCCCTGATGTTCATGAGCGTCTCTCTGGTGAAAGAGCTCCCGGTTTTTAGGCAGAAAACTGAATTAACTAACAAAACAAGACAAAACATCGCACACCAAATCACCGAAGCAGCCTTACGCGGCGCCATCTTAGATTGATCCCAATAACGAGCCAACTAACACACAAACATACTGGGTGAAAACAAACCTCCTTGACAGAAGTAATGACCACCTGTGACCTTGACATGTGAGTTATCAGGAAATGTCTTCACAGGGAGAGGAAGAGGAGTCATGTTTCTGAGGAGGAGCAGTCGTCCTGCTGTGCTTCGTGTCAGGACGTCCTGAAGGATCTAGTCTCCACCAGCTGTGGACACTGGTTCTGCCGACAGTGCATCACGTCATACTGGGAACAGTCTGGTTCTTCAGGAGGCTCCTCCTGTCCCCAGTGTGGACAAAGATCCAGAACAGGACCTGGAGGTCAGACAGCAAGTCAGAGCAGCACTGTACATGTGTCTGCTGATGTCTTCACTTCTGACAACAGCACATGTGGTTTTATTTTGTTCCTTCAAACAGCATCAACATTAAACATCGTTAGAAAAGCACAAAGTTAAAAAGATTTTTTTTCTGTAGTTTTTCTGTATCTGATGAAAACAATCAGCAGATTCTCAGATTCTCTGTCTCTCACATTGTTTCTTGTCTTTCAGCAGATCGTGGTCTGCAGGAGGTTTCAGATGAACATAAGCTCAGTCTGAGGAGGAGATGTGAACATGTGACCGAAGGAACTGATGAAACAGGAAGTAGAACCCTCCTCAACAGGATCTACACTGAGCTCCACATCACAGAGGGACAGATCGAAGAGTTTAATACTCAACATGAGGTGAGGCAGATTGAGACGGCTTCCAAGATGAAGATCCTCCAGGACACTCCCATCAAGGTCCACGACATCTTTAAAGCCTCCACTGACCAGCAGAGCAGCATCAGAGTCGTCCTGACCAACGGAGTCGCTGGCGTTGGAAAAACCCTCTTGGTGCAGAAGTTCACTCTGGACTGGGCAGAGGGTTTAGAAAACCAGGATGTGGGTCTGCTGACTGTGCTTTCGTTCAGGGAGCTGAACCTGGTGAAGGACCAGCAGCACAGTCTTCTCACGCTGCTCCATGTTTTCCATCCAGCGTTACAGAAGCTCACGGCAGAGACGCTCGCTGTCTGTAAACCTTTGTTCATCTTTGACGGCCTGGATGAAAGCAGACCTTCTCTGGACTTCAACCACAGGGAGCTTGTGTCTGAGGTCACACAGAGGTCATCAGTCAACGTGCTGCTGACAAACCTCATCCGGGGGAATCTGCTTCCCTCGGCACTCGTCTGGATAACCTCCAGACCTGCGGCGGCCAATCAGATCCCTCCTGCATGTGTTGACAGGGTCACAGAAGTACGAGGCTTCACTGACGCCCAGAAGGAGGAGTACTTCAGGAGGAGATTCAGTGTTGAAAAGCTGTGCAGCAGAATCATCTCACACATCAAGACGTCCAGGAGCCTCCACATCATGTATCAAATCCCAGTCTTCTGCTGGATCAGTGCTACAGTTCTGGAGCACATGTTGACCACAGACCAGAGAGGAGAGCTGCCCAAGACCCTGACTGACCTGTACTCACACTTCCTGCTGGTTCAGACAAAGAGGAAGAACAACAAGTACGGTGAGGGACATGAGACGAGTCACCAGCAGCTGACGGAGGCTGACAGGGACGTTCTTCTGAAGCTGGGGAGGCTGGCACTTAAACATCTGGAGGAAGGAAACATCATGTTCTACCAAGAAGACCTGGAGCAGTGTGGTCTTAATGTCCCAGAGGCCTCGGTGTACTCAGGTGTTTGTACTGAGATCTTTAGAAGAGAGTGTGTGATCTTCCAGAAATCAGTCTACTGCTTTGTTCATCTGAGCGTTCAGGAGTTTCTGGCTGCAGTCTACATGTTCCACTGTTACACCGAGAGGAACACAGGAGAACTCAACAACTTCTTGGGAACATATGGGAACAGATGGGGTACCTTCTCCCTGGATGACCTCCTGAAGAGAACCATGAAGAAATCACTCACCAGTAAAAATGGTCATCTGGACCTGTTTGTTCGCTTCCTTCACGGCCTCAGTCTGGAGTCCAACCAGAGAGTCTTAGGAGGCCTGCTGGGTCGGACAGGAAACAATCCAGAGATCATCCAGAGAGTCTCAGGATGGCTGCTGGGTCGGAGAGGGAACAATCCAAATATCATCCAGAGAGTCATCAACAACCTGAAGGAGATGCAGAGTGATGACATTTCTCCTGACAGAAGCATCAACATCTTCCACTGTCTGACTGAGATGAACGACCACTCAGTTCATCAGCAGATGAAACAGTTCCTGACGTCAGGGAACAAATCGAAGGAGAAAATCTCTGCAATCCACTGCTCAGCTCTGGCCTACATGCTGCAGATGTCCGAGGAGGTTCTGGATGAGTTGGACCTGATGAAGTTCAAAACATCAGTCCAGGGTCGATGGAGACTGATCCCAGCTGTGAGGAACTGCAGGAAGGCTCTGTGAGTCCAGACATGATCAATAACATGTTCAATCAGTGGAGATGAGTCGTTCTTCAAACACACTCAGTGTTAAATGATTCTCATTGTTTTGGGCAGCATGGTGTTGCAGTGGTCAACACTGATAGTGCAGCCTTTCTGTGAGGAGGAGGTTCTCCTGGTGTCTGCAGGGTTTTCTCTGGGTTCTCCAGCTTCCTCCACAAACCCAAAGACATGTAGATCAGAGTTAGTTTGATTGGAGACTGAGATTCAGTGTCAGCTGAGATTGTGTCTAGGCTCCTGAGAGCGCTAAAGGATAAATGGCTACTGGCTGGAGTGTGTGTGTGTGTGTGTGTGTGTCTGTGTGTGTATGTGTGTGTGTGCGTGTGTATGTGTGCACGTATACAGTGGCGTCGTAGTGGGGGGGAAATGGAACTGACTTCCCATGGCCCAAATGGGGAGGGGAGCCCTTGAAAAGCCTTGATGATTTAAAATATATATCATAATAATTAATGATATTTATTTAATTTCTAAGTGCTTAATGCGGCTGGTAAAAAATATTCCTGGTGGGGCTGTACCATACTCAGGTCTTAATAACCATCCCATAACGATTCAACACAAACTACAGGATACCAGTTCTTTGTGAAATCGTTGGAATTTATTTAATTCCAATAATAAATAAATGTCCTTTTTTCACAAAAACTTATCCACCTCTTCATTGTGTTTTTCTCCCCTGACCCTGTGGCCTTCATCCAGCTGAACAGCGATGTTAGTTGTGCCTAACATGGCCATAGCTTCCTTGTATTTTCCTTGTGGGCCCTTCTAGACTCATGTTTCTTTATTTTCTCGGATATATGTTTCATATCTCTTACTCCAGAAACAGTCTGTGCTGTTTCTGTAGCTTTAAAAAGTCCACAAGGAAAACAAAAGACTGCATTTACATGGCTACTTCCTGTTGCCACGCCGTTGTGCTGTACCAGTAATGGGAAAATCAAGTGAGCCTGCTGCCGTCATGTCACTAGTTCCGTCTGATTTCCTCCACCGAAACTGAGCGACCGGGCTTGGGCGCTAGCAGAACCTTCAATTTTCACCTGAATCACCCTTCCTGCATTTTTTTGGACGATGTTGATTGGCCAAATTTACTTTGCTATACGCATATCTTCCCCAGCAACAGTCTCTTATTGGCTCCTCGTCTCGACATTGCCAGCGCCCCTGAACAACAGACTGTGCCTTGATCGTTACCCACACATTTCAACTGAACATATAAATAAATAAAAAATACACTCTCCACAAGGGAGGGGGCACACTAGCGCCCTTTATTGGCTGGCAAACACTGTATGTGTGTTTATATATATAAAATATATACAAATATATATACACACATGTGGAAAGGTTTTTTCCAATCGAACAGCTAGCTCAGTGTGAGGAGACAATCACTCAATCCAAGTGACTAACCACCCTGCGTTTGTACGCCACCACCAACCAGTGCAGTGTCAGTCCCTCCAGGTCCCTGACATGCTGCATTCACAATAATATGAGCTCACTGTGACCTTTGACCTTTGACCACTGAAATCAGTTTATCCTTGAGTCCAACTGTCAAAATGTGAAGCAGTCCCCTAAAGACAGACTTGAGACATCATGTTCAAAAGGCCAGAACATGTTGTGTGACCTTGACCTTTGACCACTGACCACCTGAATCTAATGAGTTCCTCTGTTAGTCTGATTAAACGCTAGTGCCAAATCTGAAAGGATTCTCTTGAGGAGTTTTTAACATGTTCATGAGGCAAAAAGGGGATTTACCAGTGTGAGGGTCACATGATCACGTTTTGTATGAATGTTGTGTTTTCTGATTTTAATTCTAACAGATATTTTCTTTAATTACAGAGTCATTGGTTGTCGACTCTCAGAGACTCACTGTGAAGTCGTGGCCTCAGCTCTGAAGTCAGACCCCTCACATCTGAGAGAACTGGATCTGAGTAGAAACTCCCTAAAGGATTCAGCAGTGAAGCTGCTGTGTTCTGGACTGGAGAGTCCAAACTGTCAACTGGAGATTCTGAGGTCCTTAAATCCTTCTTCATTTTTCAGACTATCTTTCTTATTGGGTCATTATTTATTTAAATTGTTTCAGTTCTGCTCTGCTCACTGTCCTTCAGTCATCTGTCACTCACCCAGCCTGTCAGTCACGTCCACCTCATCAACTCCATTCACCTGCACTCACCTGCTCCTGATCACTAAGAAAGTGTCAGTAAATAACATGTGGACTGAGGCCGAGCACTCGTCCTCCTCAGGTTTTCAAAATAAGACACATTCTTATTGAAACACGTTGGACAGTTGATAAGTATAGAAACAAACAGGAAGTGACTGTCAGGAGCCATCCCTACTTTAAACAGTGTTTAAATTACACAAACCTGGTCAGTGACCAACACACAGAGAACAAAGTGATGAATGAAACAATGGTCCAACATGTCTGATCTGATATTTATCTTCAGGTCACAGACTGGACTGAGGTCAGCAGGATGTTGAGAGTCTGTGTTGACATGATGATGATCCACGACAACAGGAGGACACATTCTAATATTCATATTTCTTTATCCAGGTTGAGGGGATGCGGACTGTCAAAGATCAGCTGTTCTTCTCTGGCTTCAGCTCTGAGGTCAAACCCCTCTCATCTGAGAGAACTGGATCTGACTTACAACAACCTGCAGGACTCAGGGGTGAAGGAGCTGTGTGGTTTTCTACAGAGTCCAACCTGTCGACTGGAGACCCTGAGGTCAGTTCAGCGTTCAGGCTTTTGTAGATATCATATCTATAAAACAGCATTTATACCCAATTTAACTAATTTATTTCTAATTTAAAATACTTCCTCTTCATACATGACTTGAATCCATTCATTAATTAATCTGTGACATTTTAAATATTCAGCTACTTGTTAAAACACTGAGTTTAGTTCTGGATTTCCTGAACTGATCTGCAGGACAGAGACCGGGAGCAAATAATATATTTGTTCTGAATCAGGACTCGTTTTTAGTCCATGTCAGATTTCATATTTATCTTCCATGTTATGAGTCTGTGCTGACATGAATACGTGTCTGTTATTTTCACTCAGGAACTCATTTAATTTACAATTAAGTTTCATCCTTTATTCAGGTTGTACCACTGCAGTCTGACAGAGATCAGCTGTTCTTCTCTGGCTTCAGCTCTGAGGTCAAACCCCTCTTTTCTGAGAGAACTAGATCTGAGTGAAAACAACCTGCAGGACTCAGGAGTGAAGGAGCTGCTTGATCTACAGCAGAGTTCAACCTGTCGACTGGAGACTCTGAGGTCAGTAGATGGTTGGAGTCACTCAACGCTGCTTTCGTCCGTATTTTACTAAACACAGTCAGTATCACAGATCCAGAGTCTGTGCTACCAAGCAGGATTTGTGGTTATCAGGTTAACTTCAGGTTTAGTTTTTTCAGTTCTACGAAGCTCGTCCACTGACCACAGTGACTCTACACTGTTGTGTGGTGCACACTCTCCTTAAAGGGACGGATAAGGGAAGTTCAAATCAACGTCTGGTTGGTTCAGTTGATCTCTAACTCACCCAGAACATCTCAATCTCTCCAGACTCATCCTGTCACCAAAACACCAGATGACCTCAGTCAGCTGCCTGAAGACAGGTCCAGTGTGTGTCCACAGAGTCAGTGTGTGTCCTCATATTCATTGTGTCCTCAGAGACAGTGAGACAGTGTGTGTCACATCCTGGGATTCAAATGTTTTTCATCAAGAATCTTCTTCTCTTCCACTCGTCTTGTTAGTAAACAACAGATTCAGATCTCGTGGCCTCGAGTTATTTATCTCGTTCACACACGTTATTATATCGTGGTCACGTAACATATTTTTACCAGATGCCACCAGGGGGCGCTGTAACTTACACATTGACACAATCCCAGATGTGTTACAAGCTGTTCTTCCTGCATTTAGCAGCTGTAACTGAGTTTCTTTTATTCTGGATCATGTGTTTGTTCTCCTCTGATTTTTATTATAGAACAGTTTGATCCAGGTTGTGAAATATGAGGCTCTGCTGTCAGTCAAACTGTCCATGTCTGTGATTGGTCATAGGCAGTAAACCCCGCCCCTTTTTTGTGCACGTGCTCACAGAGTGAAACATGTCTTCACCTGTAACAGCAGTAAATCCACCTCTCAGGTGTCCACTCTGCACTTTGACATGCAGAGGACACACACTGAGCTCTTAGCGTGTTCATTCCAACACGTGAACATGAAGCAGAGAGGAAGCTGCTCCACCTCTGAACAGGACTGAAGTCCCTGCTGCTCTTTCTACTGGATGAGCTGCATCACTGACTCACAGCTGATGAAGTGAGTCTCTGTAACTCTGATGTCTTCTTCTCTCCACAGGTGGAGGAGGGAGGACTGAAGGTGAGTGTGAAGAGGACAGTGTGTGTGGACGGAGGCTGAGCTGTGTCCTGAGGATCCAGAGGCTGACGCAGCAGCAGCAGCTTGTGTGTAGAGCAGCTCTGACTGGGCCTTGTTGCTGGGAGGCAGAGTGGAGACAGAGCTCCAGAGGAATCAGAGGAGGTGAGCTGCTCTGAGATCAGCTGTCACACAGTGTCCAGTCCACCTTCCTCCCTGTGTGTTCCTGTGGATGTGACACAGCATCATCACTGGATCTGCTGCTGCTCTGTCCTTTGACTCACAAAAGTCAAAGTCGTAAATATTTCCAAGTTATGTGAAGAACATTTAAAAATAAGTACTTTAAAATATAAAAAATGACATTGTATTTACTGGTCGGTACGTGAAGCTGGGAGCAGTCGCTGTTATAAATAAATATCTGCTGAGTTCAAGCATCTTATATTTTAAACAGTTTCACCCTGATCCTGCTGACGGCAGCGTGTTAGCATGTTGAGTTGAAGACTAAAGACATCAGGTGAAAACCATGAGCACTGCAGGGAATCAGAAAGTGTAAAGTTGTGTTATCTGAACACAGATTGATGAGACCAGGCTGTAAATAAGATGTAGTACATTGAAGTATAAAGTCAACAGTGATTTCTAAGAGTCGATGTAAATAAAGAAGAAAAGAAAATGACGAGGTGAAGAACTTTTTCAGATTAAATAAGAAACATTATTTATTCAGTCTCTGATCGTACTTCACGCACAGACCTCACAACGTCCAGGACGTGATGTCATCACATGTAACTTTTGGATGTCAACATGTTGTGTAATCTCTGACAGGACGTTATAATGATTTATCAATGATTGTTGATTATTCTGAGTATGATCTCATTCAGGTTAAGTTCATCAGAACAAACTGTTTATACGTGAGTGTCTTATTCAGATTATTGTCTTAATCTAGCCTGGATGCCAGACGAATTTAGCCCCGCCCACAACATTTGAGGTCGGGAAGTTCGGTCTGGAGTCGCTCCGTTGGGGAGAAATTATGCCCGACCAGGCCAATCAGATTGTCAGGGCGGGCTTTTTCCGATGATTGACAGATGATCAACGGTAACGTAATCAACCACGTCATCAAAGTGCCCTTGGGTTGAATTCGTTTTCAACAAACATGCCTGCCGCTGGAGAGCTGAGATGTGTAGATGCTGCCATTGAGTCTGTTTTAGAAGACATCGACAGCGCATTCATTTTGAAAGAGGAACACAGAATGTGGAGGCTACGCCAGAGCACCGCGCTAATCCCTATCGCCCCGGCGCTTGGCTGTTCACAACGGACACTGAAGCGACGCTGAACCGCCGGGCAGCGCTAATAATATCACCCGTTGATCCAGGTGATTAAAAGCATATACTTACTTGTTCTACTTGTTATACTACTTGCTCCAACATTAAGCAGCAGCATCCCTCACTGCACTTCTCCACTTCAATTATTAATTTAATGTCATCCATGTTGAAGAACTTCGCTGTTTGCTCCGTTAAATGTTGGGTGTCGGGGGTAAATTATGTATTCTCCACTCAAGCCTATGTGGAGAATACGAAGCCCCCTCTCTCTCTCTTTTTATCTTTATCACTGCTTGTATGGCTGTAGTGGATGGGCAGAGGGGGACATTTAATAATGTCATTGGTCAAATTAAAACTCCAGAACAACAGAAGGGGACATCAAAGGATGTGATGCATATTTGATCATTTATATCATATAAAATATGTCATCAATATGGTTTAAAATCATTTTTCAGTGTGTTTCCTGGTGCGATACGCTCGCGTCAAGCGCAAAAAAATAGACTCGACGCCGAAACGATCTCTGGTGCTTCAGCCTCCGGTGTGACCGGCACAAAGTTTTAACATGGGAGTGGATGGGAGCCAGCTGTTATTTAAGGCTTGGCGCTGCGCTGAAGCGTCCGGTGTGAACCCGGCGTTAGTAAATAACTCACAATGCGTTGCTTAGCATACGTCACATACTACGTTGCTCTGATTGGTTGTAGGTCTATCCAATTGAGCGAAGAGGAATTTTATTTCCTGGTCAGTTGAAACACGCCCCATAATCACAACCCAATGGAGCGGTCTCAGACTCACATTCTGACTAGAATTGTGAGTCTTACAACGTCAGGCTAGTCTTAATCTGGTTGATACCAGAATATTGTATCCATGGAAACGTCAAAAGCGGTGATTGGTTGGTGAGCGACATGTCGTCACATGGAGGAGGCGGGGTTTATGACCTATACTAACACCAGGGGGCGATGCAGATCAATTGACTTCATATTTTATCTGAATTTCCCTTGGGATTAATAAAGTATCCATCTATCTATCTATCTATCTTTATTTATAGTCTAAATGTTAACGATTTTATTTCAGGGTGTTTTATTGAATGACGTCAGATAAGATCTTCTCTGTAAAGTCGCAGGTGACGGATCTGACCTGAGTTTGAGTTTCTCACTTTCCATGTTTCACTGTTTAACGGTAGAAGGTCGAAAATCTCAGCTTCAAATGATTTAATTCAACTGCTGCAGGAAAACCAGGAAATCCAGTTTGATCATCACAGAAACGTCTCTTTCAAACCTCAGCTTGTTTTATTCACATGTAAAATCTTGTGGCTGCTTTGTTTACAATCATTTCTTTATTATTACATGAAAATAAACAGTTTACACTTCATTAAAGATTAAATTCTCTGACATCACATGACTCACTGAGGAGGCTGTGGTGGCGTCTTGTCATGAGGGCGAAGGGGCGAACACACATTTACACGATGGATCAGACACATGGCACCGTTTGGTGAATGAGGCCCGACACTTATTGTGTAGTGTCACTGTGTCGTGTCACCACTGTTTACAACAATTACATTTATTAAAACAAGTTCCTTGACAGTGAGTCTCACAGTATAACTTACACAAATAGTCTTGGTCTTAAGTTACGAAAGAAAAGTTACCAATGCAATGGCATGAGACATGTAATGAGTTGAGGGTTTACATTCATATTCCAAAGTGTCCAGAGAAATACTACAAACAGATACAATATGTTCTTTATGCGCTCATATTGTTTCCATATCGAGCCTCATCCATGTGACCAATATTCAAAGTTGTGATGCCCAGTAGTAGCTTGGGGCGATGCTAAGCCCCCCTTCTCTTTGTCTGAGTGAAGGACTTTCAGTCTTAATCTGGGCCTTTTATTCTGCCATATGAATTCAGAAATAAGCCTGTCCTGGAATTTAAATGTCGACACTTGGACGGTGACATGAAGAGAGCGAAAGAGAAACAGCATCGTTGGCAATACATTGATCCTGATGGTCTCCACCCTATCCACTGAATATAGGGGGGGCATCCCCCATCTTTCTAGGTCATTTCTAATCTGAGAAATGAGTTTATCAAAATAAGCTTTGTATAATGAAGAAGAGTTAGGAGTCAGAATGACCCCCAAGGACCTAAAGCCCTTTTTTGACTGTCTGAATTCCGTCTCTCCGTCTAACTGTCGGGGCCGGTCTCCTGTGATCATCACTGCTTCTGATTTCCCCTCAATGACCTTGGACCCTGAGATTTCACCAAATTTCCTCAGACATGGCCTGAGAGCAGGAATGGATGATACTGGATTCCTAATAAACAAAAGAACATCAAACGCGAACAATGACATTTTGTGCATCAAGCTAGTATGGAACTAAGAATCTTTACCTAATTTCTGAGCAAACTAATTGGTCTATAGGAGCCACACTCAAGTGGCTCCTTCCCCTCCTTATGAACCACTGTTGTATTTCCTCAGACCAGCTCTTGGGTGGGTCATGTTTGTCCGAGGCATAATTAAAAACTTCACAAAGTTTAGGTGTAAGTTCATCCATGAAGGTCTAGAAAAATGTGCAGGGGGGAACCATCTGTCCCAGTGGATTTGTTGTTCTTCAGGCATTTAATGGTTTTCTCTTATTTCACTTTCTAAATCTGGGGCTGTTAACTGCTTTGTCTCCGTTAGCTTTGACAAATTAACATTTTGGAAGATTCCTCTCAGTTCAGCCCCATTTTGAGCCTCATCCGGTTCATCATGAAGGTTTTGGTAAAATGTTTTAAATGCAACTGCCACCTCTACTGGATGAGAAACCTCAGCTACAGATTTGTGGGTGTCTTATTTTAGCTACTGTACGATTTGACTGATCTCTTCTCAACTGAAAGGAAAGCAGGTGGCTCGATTCTCATTCTCATCATGTTTTTGACTTGTGTATCTGAGAGCTCCCTCATCCTCACGAGTAAGTAAATCATCCAAAGAATCTGCAGCACTGAAGTCGTCTCAATGTGTGAGCAGCCCCGTGGTTTTATGCTCATGTCCTCGTCTTTTTATATCACTTTCCAGTTGTTTCTCCTTTTCAAGTCCTTGTTTATTTAACTTGACAGCTATTTCAATACGTTTACCCCTCAGCATCCCAAAGTGTGGAGGGGGACACTGATCCATCATCATTTACTGCAAAGTAATATTCTATAGTTTCTTTTAATTGCTGTTAGCAATTTATTGATTGGTTATATTTAAGTCTCATAAAAGTACTATCTATAAATGTATGTGTGTGTCTTTGTGCGTGAGTGTGCTTTCAAAATGGCGGCAATAAATGAATATATGAAGGCAATAAACCCACGACATGTGGCTAAGGTCAGAAGTGTGTTTGTGTGTGTGTCTGTGAGAGAGATAGGTTAGAGAGAAAGTAACTAGTTGCATGCAAAGAAAGACTGTGAAGAACATAACTAACATTAAATTTAAAATAACTTTTAAAATCACATATTGAACTGGATCAATACTGCTTCTGCAGATAGATTCAGATTTTTTTAATTGTGTAAAGGTTTGGTTGTTTGTTTGATTTAAAAAAGAAAAGAAAAAAGTTTTATTCAACCATCCTTTATTTGCAAAAAAAAGAGCAAACGCTAAGAAGCCCCGATTGCTTAGGATAAAGGTTCTTTGAGATTGATAAGGATATTTAATGTTCTAAATAACATCATCCTATGTTTGCTCAGAGGCAAAGCAAAGAGACAGACACATTTAATTATGGTGTGGTATGTTTTAGTTTCTGTCATTTATCTTTCAGTTCCCACAACAATATACAGAGATAATGAGGATTTTTCTGGCATTTAGAAACGGTGATTAATCCGATTAATAACAGCTTCTCTCTGTTTAACCTTGAATTTTAATATAAAGTATTTAAATATAAAGGGGCCATTCTAAGGTAAAGAACTGAAGTAGCAAGTGATAATGTGTGTGTTTGTGTGTGTGTGTGTGTGTGTATGTGTGTGTGTGTGTATGTGTATATATGTGAATGTGTATGTGTTAACCATGAGCGTCTGTAATCTGAGGTGTTGCTCCTTTGTTCCATGTTATCCTACAGATGTGATTTCATCATAAAACGTCCTTTATAGTGAGTTTCTTCTTTTCACTACACGAAGCACTGCAGCACCTGATGTCCTCAGCCTCCACTGTGGCAGCAGCAACATGCTGGAGATCTGCATCTTCAGGCTGGTCACTATGAGGACGACCTGCACCAGCTTCATCTGCACAACACTTCATGTTTTCCTCCCTTTACTAAAGACGACCTGTGTTTTATTTGTCTTCTTTGCCATAAGAGACAGAACACGGTCAGCACAGCTGCGTCCTTCAGGCTCATCCGTCCCTAATAAAATGACAGGAAACATAAAAGTCTGGTATTAATGCAGAGGTAATTGTACTTATGAACAAAGTTTGTGTCCTTATTTTCCTTAGATATTCAACTATATATTTGAATATGGTTTTGGATTAAACTGTGCACTACCAAGACAATGCCTTTACAGTATGGGGTTCTTCCACATTAAAAGTATTGCATATTTCATTTAATACATCATGTATTATGTGCAATACTTTGCTTTGATTGTTTGTAAGTTATGAAAACAGGTCTGTACCTGGAGTCAGTGTTGAAGTGATGACTCAGAGTTCAGTCTGGTTGGATTCCACGTCTGTCTCATGTTACATGGTATAAATAAAAGTTTATTACTTCAAAGTTCATCAGATCATAATCACTTCACTTCATCTTAGGAAACAGGTGGACATCAGCCTCAGGTTCTCTATGTCACTGTCTATTCTAGTAAAGTTACACTTCCTATAATTTATTTTCATGTGACAAACAAACACATTATTCTGCATGTCCACTTATTTAACACAATAATTCAGTAAAGTCTGCCAAAGATTAACGATGTAAAAACTGAATGTAGCTGACAAGTTTAGTTTTCACTGTAACACGTTAACATCAATATTCTGAATAAAGAGCTTGAGGAGACGTAATGCTGCTTTAAACAGCTGCTCTTCAAATGACCATGTGACGTTAAATACTCATATTTCAGTTCATCACAGTAAATTTGTTTCTGCAGAATAATAATCTGTGTTTGTGGTAAAAACGTGTGTGTATGTGTGTGTGTGTGTGTGATCCGACACCATAAATTATTAATTAAATACTTGATCATAAGTCTGTTATCTACATCATAACCATCCCAATAAAGATGAACATCAACCAGTGCATATTCATATGTATGAACAGGACTTATAACTGGTTGTTTTCAAGAGTGAACTGGTTCAACAGGGTGGAGGAGCATGAGAACAGGGAGCGGTCAGACTCCATTTTCACCTGGATGAGCAGAAGGAAGTAAAGTGAGCAGGTGAGTGTGAACACAACTTTCTGAAAGTTTTACTGTCTCACTCTCACACCTGCTGTTAACATCCGTCTGCTGATCACATGACTCTAAGTTTGTCAGTTCACACCTGGTGACAGACGTCATGTGATCGGATCCCAGAGACAGATGTGAACAGCAGCTGTGGAACAAAGAGCCTTCAAAGGACTAATTAACAGAGTTAACTCACAGTTTCACGTTTTCATCAAGTGTTTAATAACACAACGTGTTTTCAGAATCATACGTTTCAGCAGTGGTCACCAACCAGTCGAGAGTCTTAACTGTGGATCCCAGTAAAGCTTTGGACTCACTGGCTGAGGAGTGAGAAACATCGACCTGCAGACAGAGGTACACATATATATATATAAACATAAATCTAGAACAGCTATACTATATAACAGTATAAATGTAGTTTTTTTTTAACTATACACTGATTTTGTGTGAGTTTTAAAGTAAATATAAACTTGAAGAGCTTGTGTTTGACCTTCATTTAGAAACAAAACCATAGAACTGAGTGGAGATACAGAGTTCTGCTGTGTAAGGTTCAGTCGAGATTTGAACCTGGATTTCCTGTGTAGTGGGCGGATTGCCTACCACTTAGCTACGAGGGGTGATTACTCAGATGCAGACACAGAGAGAGACGACTTGGTTAGATGGAATCAAAAAAGGTTTCTTTACATGAGTCAGGCAGAGGATTCCACACGGTTTGAACAGCAACTCAAAATACCTCCAGACAACTAAAAACAGTCTGGGCAATTTAACAGAGTAAACTAAGGATGTCCAAAAAACAGGTAACAAAAGGATCTCAAGAACAAAAAAGGTTCAAAACAGGTATTAGCACAGGGGTGGGCAATTCATTTTCCCGAGGGGCCACATGAGAAATATGGACAGTTGTGGAGGGCCGGACCAATAAGCTGAACTCAATTCTAGTCATATTAATTTGATAAGCTTCTACTGGTAAGAGTAAATGTTATGGTTAGGCAATGAAAAAGTGAGGCAGGCAAAGAAATAACGCCAACATATCACACTTTAATCAACATTTACAAGAACAGTTGTGAACAAAATATGCAATTTTTTTGCAGTATTTCAAGGATCAGCTTTGGTCTGTTTTGGGCATGAACAGGTGCACTGAAGTCAGGTTGAATATCTGAGGTGGATATGCAAAGGACAGCTGACAGGTGATCATCAGTGAGAGAGGATCTGTATCTGGATTTGTTAAACTTCATCACAGAAAATGTTTGTTCACATAAGTAAGTAGAGCCAAAGAGAACTAACATCTTCTGAACATGCCTCCTCACTTATGAAAAGTTCTCCTTTTTGAGAGAAGAATAAAACTCCAGCAGTGATGCTGACTTAAAGTGCTCTGCCAGCAGTGTACCTGCGGAGTTGATCAACTGATGGTGTGGCTTCTTTCAGTGTTGGCATGTGGTTGAGAATGTTACCCTCCAGCTGGCTTGAAAGAAACTGCAACTTTCTCATGAAAGTCTCACCAGGCTGTACATTTCATGTGCAAATACGCCCTTGCCTTGCAGTTTGGTATTTAGCTCATTCATTAATGCAGTGACATCAACAGCAAATGCAAGATCTTCCATCCAGTCTGCATCTGAGAGCTCTGGGCTGTCTTGTGTGACGCAGCCTGACTCTGAGCTTTGTCAACAAACGAGGGAGACGGACGAGGGATGAACAAAATAACAGTTATTTATTATAACACTAAGTTATCAATAGCCAAAGTCAATAACCAAGTGAAAAACAGCCGTCTGCAACCGGGAAGGGATCTCCCCCGAACTGGAAGAGTCGTCTTGATATAACCAGACCGGGCACAGGTGTGGCTCATCAGGCCCGACGACGCATCACTCCACCAGGACACCTGAAAGAGAGAAGACACCTAGTGGAGTGGAGGGTCGTCACACTTGCCTTTCTTTTCACAAAACTCTTGAATCTCTGCTCTAAGGTCCCATACTGTGTGGGAGCCTATGTCCCCATGTTCAGTCTCATGCTCCTCCAAAAGTGCAACAAACTGTCTGTGATTCAGCTCTTGCCCTGATAAAGTTAACTAATTTAGTTACAACATCAGTAACATGATTCATTTTGAGCACTGACTTACACAACACCTCCTGATGTATAATACACAGGGTTCATACACATTTTAACCGTTGGATTTCCATGACTTTTCCATGACTTTCAATAACTTTAAACCAACTTTCCATGACCAAACATTTTGTGAGATCTCAGTGTCTACATGCAAAATAGACTAAATTTAGTATTTAAGCTAACAATGAGAATTTCAAAGCATACAGTATACCTTGAATTACACAAATGAATGAGACAATAGTTTGATTGACGTCTGTTGTAACATATGGCATGTACTTTTCCATTTGTAGCCAAGCATGGTTAAATCTACACTTCCCTGGCATAGTGCATTATCTCGCCTGCTTCCCCACAGAACATTTCAATTAGTATGAGATAGTACGCCTACTTATATTTTGAGCGTATTTCTTTTAAAAGCATATGAATTAATTAAAACTCAGCATCAATGAACGACATGAAAATATGAATATAACAAATTTCCATGACTTCTCCAAACCTTTTTTTTCAAGCACTTTTCCAGGACTGGAAATAAACACTTTACAATTCTATGACTTTTCCAGGTTTTTCATGACCTTAGGAACCCTGAATACAATGCAAAAATAGCTATTTCATTTCTGGGTTAATTGCCCTCACTTTATCTTGCATCTGCTTCAAAAGTCCAACATTTTCCCCTGTCAGATTTGGACAGCCATCGGTTGTAACACCTGCCAGTTTGTCCCATTTGAGTCCCAGCTTGTCCCAGCATGCAGTTACCTCCGTGAACAAATCACTCCCAGTCGTCGTCCCTTTTATTGACCGCATTGCTGCCAGCTCCCCAGTAAACTCAAAGTCTTTCGTCATCCAAAGTAAAAAGATGAGTAACTGGGCTGTGTCGCGGACATCACAGCTCTCATCCAGAGCCAAGGAGAGAAAGTCCAATCGACCTTTTTCTTTAGCAGCTGAAGCTCGAGATTTCCCGCGATGTCCTCGATCCTTCTCGTTACGGTTTGTCCGTGAAGGTCTCTCCGTGCTTTGTCTCGTAATGGCGGTTCAAATTGTAATCCTTAAAAACAGCGATCTTTTCTCCACAAACTAAGCACACGGCTTTCCCTTTGACTTCAGTAAATAAATACTTAGCACTCCACGTCTCGTTAAAAACTTTCTTTCTTGTCTTAACGTGGGCTGAAATTTTTGCGGACTAATAGCTAACTCACATCTCTTCTTAACTCCGTTCGCCAACACATCAGCCGCTCGCGGCATTCAGGATGTACGATGGGTAAATGTAAAAAAAAAGGCACCTTCAAAATAAAATAAATATTGTTGTATTCTTTGCATGATGTTCACTTATTTACGTGTGATTCCTAATATTCCGTTGACCTCACGCGGGCCGGTCACAGACAGCCAAAGGGCCGGATGCGGCCCGGGGGCCGCACAATGCCCAGGTCTGCATTAGCATTTCAGAGCAACTCACGTAACTTAACTGTAGGGTGTCAATTTCCAGACGCGGCAAACACACAGAAGATCAGGTGACTTATAAAGGCTAGCAAACAAGGCACAGGTGAACTCAATGAAACAATCAATCCAAAACACATGTGACAGGGAAAACAGGAACACTGAGGACCCCTCATGGTCATGAAGGGTATAGTAGTCCAAAAATCCTGACATGCTTAAAGCTGCTGACTGATGTGCTCTCAGTGTTACTGTCTATAAAGATCTGTAATTCATATCCAGCCTTTATAACATTAACAGTAGATGTTGAGTTTCCTTCTCCCAGTGGTAGGGTGTTGCAGGACACAGGAACTTCATTAGCTTGTATTCATTCACTTTAATGTAGTTGATTTATCAAAAATACTTTTTTACTTCAAAGTTTGTGTATGGCTTTGCATATTTATTGGTGGATTTACAAATTACATATTACAACCAGTATCACATGAAAGGGCACTTTAGTATTGTTCTTGTACAATAGTAGATCTCCTATATTCTCTGAGTACACACACACACACACACACAAACACACACACTAACACACACGCACACACACACACACACACACACACAGAGAGTCACGTGATGTCCAGTCAATGCAGAGAAGAGGAACAGCCATTGAAAGTAACTGTAACGAGCAGACGGAGGAAACATGAAGTCTGAGGCTTGTGAGTGTTCAGCAACATTTATATTATTTTACTGTCACAGACTCTGAGTCAGTTTTAGAGAGAAGAAGATTCAGGATGAACTTCAGTCAATCAACAGTTTGACTCAACGCTGTGATTGGCTGAGTCCAACACATTAAACCTACAACTGTCTCAGGTTACGTGACAACAGGGAAACAGTGTAGGAGGGTTGACTCTGTTATATTTGAAGAAACACTGAGTTTACTACCTGGCTTCATTGTGTGTGTTTGAGCTCACAGTGTTTTAACTCTCAGCCTGAAGATGAGTGGTTATGAGGAGGAAGAGGACAGAGCAGAGTCTCCAGAGTTCAGATGGGTGTCTCTGAAGGGTGACTTGTCCAAAGATGATCCTCTAAACTTCAGTAATGAACCTGGACCCTCACACACAAAGTAAGAGACCTGCTACATACATGTGAACCTCCAAACTGAATCCTCAGAGAATGAACCAGTGAATGATGTGTTCTGAATAAAAACATGTTTGTGTTTGCAGAGGTCAGGACCACAGACTGAGAGCAGAGTCTCCAGAGTTCAGCTGGGTGTCTCTGAAGAGTGACTGGTCCATGTATGAGCCTCCATTCTTCAGTAATGAACCTGGACCCTCACACACAGAGTAAGAGACCTGCTACTGTTGGGATTTTAGATTTTAGCTTCTCTCTGTATGTGTGTGAAAATGGCATCAAAACTGAAACTCTAAACAATAAAGCAGAAGGGGGGGCATGAGCAGTTTGGGTTAGATATAAGGCCTTCACACAAATTATTAATAATAACCTTTTCCTTCTTAGTTTTTAATCTTTAAATTAGCTAAAAATGTGTGTGCGTCACAACGCTGGTCAGTCTCACACCTGTCTTGATAAAAGGCCTGAGTGACATTGTTTGGTTTAGTAGTTTCGACTGTTTAGACAATCAGAACATATAGCCGATAGAGCAGGAACACAATATTCCTCTTTCCGATGCCAAGAGGATGAACTAAGCCTGCGCACTATCGAGGAAGGACCAAGGAAGACTTCCCCTCGTTATTGACCAATCCTGTTCTACCTACTGTTATAAAATATTAGGGACGCCAGCTGTTTGATGCATTTTCGAGACTTACCCGGGGCTGCATAAGTTCCGGGGCAGTGTGTTGGATGCCCATTGTTTTGCTGCAAACTTTTCATAACTTGTAAATAAATACTTTTTAGGCTTTCTCAGGTTAAGGACTCAATTGCAGATCAATGATGCAAAAACTTATTTATTTCCAAAAACAGGGAAAAAACAAGGATCCAAAAGGGCAAAAACATAAGAGCAAAAACAGACAGCCCAATTCAAAAAACAGAATTCCAAAAGGCAAAAATCACAGAGGATCAAAAAAAAAAAATCAGAGTTTACTACCTTACTAGGTAACAACAGGGCTCAAAAAACTGCAGAACCTTCTCACATACAAACGATGACAATCCGACAGGGGACAACAGAAAGACTGGGCTTAAATAGCAGGGTGAACAAAGACAAGACACAGGTGAACAATCAGGCAAACACTCAGGGTGACGATAGGGAACAGGTGAGGGAGAAAAAGAGCGGGAAGCAGCAGAGGGCGGAGTCTCCGGACAATAACAGGACACACATGGTCTGACAACATAAATACAAGTACATGACAACATAAATAAACAGGGGGAAACACATGACAAAACAAAACACAAGCAGGAGGCATAAGGGAAAATGTCTTAGATTGCCCGGGATCTTAACAGTACCTCCCCCCTAATGGACGCCTCCAGGCGTTTTCTTGGGCGGAATGGGGTGCTGGCGATGAAAGTCCTTGCGGAGGTTTGGGCATAGGATGAGGCGAGACGGGACCCAGGATCTCTCCTCAATGCCATAGCCCTCCCAGTCCACAAGGTACTGGAGTCCTCGGCCACGGCGGCGAACATCCAGCAATCGACGCACTGTGTGTGCCTCTGAACCATCGATGAGACGTGGGGGTGGGGGGGGGGGGGTTTGGGGCAGGGTGCAAGGGACTACAAATAAATGGCTTGATTCGGGAAACGTGGAAGGTGGGGTGAGACGAACAGCGGTGGGACTGATGACTCCGGTGATGGGAAATGGTCCGATGAAGCGGGGAGAGAGCTTACGGGACTCAGTCTTGAGGGGGAGATCTTGCGTGGAGAGCCACACCTGTTGCCCCTGGCGATAAGGGGGGGGTTGGGAGCGGTGTTTGTCTGCTTGGACCTTCATCCTGGCAGAGGAGAGGAGGAGTGCCGAGCGTGTGCGTTTCCAAGTCCGGCGGCAGCGACGGATGTATGCCTCAGCAGAAGGAACGCCCACCTCCCTCTCCTGGTCTGGGAACAGAGGTGGTTGATAACCCAGGGAGCACTCGAAGGGGGACCGGCCTGTGGAGGATGTAACATGGGAATTAATTGCGTATTCCGCCCAGGGCAGTTGTTGGCTCCAGGAGGTGGGGTTCTGGGATGCCACGCATCGCAGCACTGTCTCCAACTGCTGGTTCGCCCTCTCGGTTTGGCCGTTGGACTGCGGGTGAAAACCAGACGATAAGCAGACAGATGCACCAATCAGACCACAAAAAGCCTTCCAGAAACTGGACGTAAACTGAGGGCCCCTGTCAGAAACAACCTCTAAGGGTAAACCATGTAATCTAAAAACGTGCTGAACCATTAGCTTAGCAGTATCTTTAGCAGAGGGAAGCTTGGGGAGGGGAATGAAATGGACAGATTTAGAAAACCGATCCACCAGTGAGGATCGTGGTGTTGCTATCGGACAGGGGTAGACCAGTTACAAAATCAAGAGATACGTGAGACCATGGTCTTCTTGGAACCTGTAGGGGTTGTAGCAGGCCGGCTGGCGGTCGGGTAGAGGTTTTATTTCGAGCGCAGACTGGACAAGTCTGGACGAACTTGTGGACCTCCTCCTTCATGGACGGCCACCAGAATCGTCGGCCAATGAAGGCATGTGTTCGCTTGGTTCCAGGGTGACCGGACAGCTGGGTTGAATGACCCCACCGTAAGACTTGTGGACGAACAGAACTGGGAACAAAAAGACGGTTAGTAGGACACTGACTGGGTTTTACCTCATTAGGTTGAGCAGCCGTAACAATACTCTCAATCTCAAATTGAGCTGCTCCTAGATCACAATGAGGGGGAGGATGGTATCATGTTCCTGGGGTCTCTCACAGGGGCTGAATCGCCGAGACAGTGCGTCAGCCTTTAGATTCTTGTGACCAGGACGATAAGACAGGGTAAAATTAAATCTGGAGAAGAACATGGCCCAGCGGGCTTGACGAGGGTTGAGCCTCTTGGCAGTCCGGATGTATTGCAGGTTCTTGTGGTCAGTCCAGACCAGGAATGGCACAAAGGCGCCCTCCAGCCAATGTCTCCACTCCTCCAGAGCTAGCTTCACCGCCAGCAATTCCCTATTGCAGACATCATAATTATGCTCAGTAGGCGTGAGACGGTGGGAGTAGAAGGCACAGGGGTGGACCTTGTTATCCCTGGCTAAGCGTTGGGAGAGCACAGCTCCAACGCCAATGTCAGAGGCATCAACCTCCATGACGAACTGTCTACTGGGGTCAGGCTGGATCAGGATGGGCGCTGAGGTGAAGCGTTGTTTAAGGGCTTGAAATGCTCCCTCCGCAGCGTGGGACCAGAGGAACTTAAAGGCTGTGGAAGTCAGGGATGTGAGGGGAGCCGCCAGAGAACCGTAATTCCGGATGAAGCGTCGATAGAAATTAGCAAATCCGAGGAAGCTTTGAAGTTCCTTGCGGGTGGAGGGAGGGGGCCACTCCAGGACTGCTTCGACCTTTTGCCGATCCATCTGGATGGTGCCAGGAGATATCACGTATCCTAGGAAGGTGACCGTCTTTTGATGAAACTCGCACTTCTCAGCTTTCACAAAGAGCCGGTTCTCCAGCAGGCGTTGAAGGACAGAATGTACATGGGAGACATGCTCGGACAGAGAATTAGAAAAAATTAAAATGTCATCTAAATAGACAAAAACAAATTTATTTAACATGTCTCTCAGGACGTCATTCACTAAACTCTGGAACACCGCTGGGGCATTCGTAAGACCAAATGGAAGGACGAGGTACTCGTAATGGCCAGAGGTGGTATTGAAGGCTGTCTTCCACTCATCTCCCTCACGGATACGAACGAGATGGTAGGCGTTCCGCAGATCAAGCTTAGTGAATACAGATGCGTTCTGAAGTAGTTCAAAAGCCGAGGACATTAGAGGGAGAGGGTAACGATTCTTGATCGTAATATCGTTGAGGCCCCGATAGTCAATGCACGGGCGCAAAGAGCCGTCCTTCTTGCCCACAAAGAAGAAACCAGCTCCTGCGGGGGAGGAGGATGGGCGTATTATGCCCGCTGCGAGAGAGTCTCTGATATAAACATTCATAGCCGCTGTCTCAGGTCGTGACAATGAAAAGAGGCGACCTCTGGGGGGGGGGGGAAGTGCCAGGTAAGAGGTCAATGCAACAATCATAGGGGCGATGGGGGGGGTAACGAAGAAGCTCTGGATTTACTAAAAACAGTCTTAAGATCCATGTACTCACGGGGAACAGCTGATAGGTCTGGAAACTCCTCTGGCGCTCCAGAGGCTGGGGGCAACCGGGTCTGGGCTTGAATTAGACAGTTTGAAAGACAGGATGGGCTCCAGCCCACAATTCTCATACCTCTCCAGTCGATATGGGGATTATGCTTGGCGAGCCAGGGGTGGCCAAGGACCAGAGGAGCATTAGGAGAGTCGATAACATAGAAGCTCATCTCCTCGTGATGGTTACCGGAGAGGAAGAGACCCACCGGAGCGCTGACGTGTGTGATGTTGGCCAGCCTTTGGCCATTAAGCACGTTGGCCACCATTGGAGTCTTGAGTTGTATGGTCGGTAACCTCCACTGAGCCACGAAGCAGGAGTCGAGGAAGCTCTCCTCTGCTCCGGAGTCAATCAATGCCACCACCTCCTGTTGTTGGGCCCCCCACTTCAGGATGGCAGAGAGAGAAGTGCGTTGTTCTGAGGAGGGCAGAAGGGATGTCACGCTCACCAGTACCCCTCCTACTGGTGAGCGTTGTTTATCTTTTACCGGGCAGGCAGAGATGAAGTGCCCTTGCTGGCCACAGTACAGGCAGGAACGGGAGGCGAATCTTCTCTGCCGTTCAGCCAGGGTCAGACGGGTGCGATCCACATGCACAGGTTTTGGACCAGGATCCTCAGACACCGAAAAGAGTGCTGGTTGGGTGACAGGGGTGACCATAGGGAATCTGCGGGGCCCGACGGAATTCCTCATGCGTCGGCGCTGTTGCATCCTTGTGTCGATTCTGATGGCAAGGTTGACCAGGGCATCGCAGGTGTGGGGTAGATCATGGGTGATCAGCTCGTCCTTGATCTCCTCCGACAGTCCGTTCAAGAACGTATCAAAGAGAGCATCGGCATTCCAGCCAGAGGATGCTGCGAGGGTCTGGAAATCGATGGCATAATCCGAGACAGATCCTTTCCCCTGGCGCATATGTAATAGTTCACGAGCAGCCTCATGCCCGTGTTTGGACCGGTCAAAAACCCTTCTCATCTCGTCAGCAAAGTCCTTGAAGTTGTCGCAGGAGGGCGACTGGGCCTCCCAGAGAGCGGTTCCCCACTCTCTCGCCCGTCCGGACAGCTGGATGATGACGTACGCCACCTTTGAACGCTCAGAAGGGAAGGAGGTTGGTTGTAGCTCAAAAACGACAGAGCACTGGGAGAGAAAAGAGCGGCATGTGCCGGGCTCACCAGCGTATTTCTGAGGAGGAGGCAGCTTAGGTTCATGGGCTGGTGCTGGATGCTGGGTGGAGTAGCCGCGGAGGATCGGCTGATCTGCAAAGCCTGCATCTGGGCCGTCAGGTCTCCGATGTTTGTGAGGGCGGCCTCCAGCTGAGTCTGGTGTCTTCCTAGGATTCTCCCTTGATGTCCGATGGCGGCCCTCACTTGGTCGGGGTCTGCTGAGTCCATTCTGGTCGGATTGTACTGTTAGGTTTTCTCAGGTTAAGGACTCAATTGCAGATCAATGATGCAAAAACTTATTTATTTCCAAAAACAGGGAAAAAACAAGGATCCAAAAGGGCAAAAACATAAGAGCAAAAACAGAAAGCCCAATTCAAAAAACAGAATTCCAAAAGGTAAAAATCACAGAGGATAAAAAAAATCTGAGTTTACTACCTTACTAGGTAACAACAGGGCTCAAAAAACTGCAGAACCTTCTCACATACAAACGATGACAATCCGACAGGGGACAACAGAAAGACTGGGCTTAAATAGCAGGGTGAACAAAGACAAGACACAGGTGAACAATCAGGCAAACACTCAGGGTGACGATAGGGAACAGGTGAGGGAGAAAAAGAGCGGGAAGCAGCAGAGGGCGGAGTCTCCGGACAATAACAGGACACACATGGTCTGACAACATAAATACAAGCACATGACAACATAAATAAACAGGGGGAAACACATGACAAAACAAAAACACAAGCAGGAGGCACAAGGGAAAATGTCTTAGATTGCCCGGGATCTTAACAATACTTGATTGAACCAAACCATTGGATCTTCTCATATTTAGGATAAACGTGTATGTGAACCTAAATGTGAACCTCCGAACTTAATCCTCAGAGAATGAACCAGTGAATGATGTGTTCTGAATAAAAACATGTTTGTGTTTGCAGAGGTCAGGACCACAGACTGAGAGCAGAGTCTCCAGAGTTCAGCTGGGTGTCTCTGAAGAGTGACCAGTCCAAAGATTTTCCTCCGGAGTTCAGTAATGAACTTGAAACCTCACACACAAAGTAAGAGACCTGCTACAAACATGTGAACCTCCAAACTGAATCCTCAGAGAATGAACCAGTGAATGATGTGTTCTGAATAAAAACATGTTTGTGTTTGCAGAGGTCAGGACCACAGACTGAGAGCAGAGTCTCCAGAGTTCAGCTGGGTGTCTCTGAAGAGTGACTGGTCCATGTATGAGCCTCCATTCTTCAGTAATGAACCTGGACCCTCACACACAGAGTAAGAGACCTGCTACTGTTGGGATTTTAGATTTTAGCTTCTCTCTGTATGTGTGTGAAAATGGCATCAAAACTGAAACTCTAAACAATAAAGCAGAAGGGGGGGCATGAGCAGTTTGGGTTAGATATAAGGCCTTCACACAAATTATTAATAAAAACCTTTTCCTTCTTAGTTTTTAATCTTTAAATTAGCTAAAAATGTGTGTGCGTCACAACGCTGGTCAGTCTCACACCTGTCTTGATAAAAGGCCTGAGTGACATTGTTTGGTTTAGTAGTTTCGACTGTTTAGACAATCAGAACATATAGCCGATAGAGCAGGAACACAATATTCCTCTTTCCGATGCCAAGAGGATGAACTAAGCCTGCGCACTATCGAGGAAGGACCAAGGAAGACTTCCCCTCGTTATTGACCAATCCTGTTCTACCTACTGTTATAAAATATTAGGGACGCCGGCTGTTTGATGCATTTTGATACGACTCGAGACTTACCCGGGGCTGCATAAGTTCCGGGGCAGTGTGTTGGAGACCCATTGTTTTGCTGCAAACTTTTCATACTCTTTCATAACTTCTAAATAAATACTTGATTGAACCAAACCATTGGATCGGCTCTTCTCATATTTAGGATAAACGTGTATGTGAACCTAAATGTGAACCTCCGAACTTAATCCTCAGAGAATGAACCAGTGAATGATGTGTTCTGAATAAAAACATGTTTGTGTTTGCAGAGGTCTGGACCACAGACTGAGAGCAGAGTCTCCAGAGTTCAGCTGGGTGTCTCTGAAGAGTGACTGGTCCATGTATGAGCCTCCATTCTTCAGTAATGAACCTGGACCCTCACACACAGAGTAAGAGACCTGCTACTGTTGGGATTTTAGATTTTAGCTTCTCTCTGTATGTGTGTGAAAATGGCATCAAAACTGAAACTCTAAACAATAAAGCAGAAGGGGGGGCATGAGCAGTTTGGGTTAGATATAAGGCCTTCACACAAATTATTAATAAAAACCTTTTCCTTCTTAGTTTTTAATCTTTAAATTAGCTAAAAATGTGTGTGCGTCACAACGCTGGTCAGTCTCACACCTGTCTTGATAAAAGGCCTGAGTGACATTGTTTGGTTTAGTAGTTTCGACTGTTTAGACAATCAGAACATATAGCCGATAGAGCAGGAACACAATATTCCTCTTTCCGATGCCAAGAGGATGAACTAAGCCTGCGCACTATCGAGGAAGGACCAAGGAAGACTTCCCCTCGTTATTGACCAATCCTGTTCTACCTACTGTTATAAAATATTAGGGACGCCGGCTGTTTGATGCATTTTGATACGACTCGAGACTTACCCGGGGCTGCATAAGTTCCGGGGCAGTGTGTTGGAGACCCATTGTTTTGCTGCAAACTTTTCATACTCTTTCATAACTTCTAAATAAATACTTGATTGAACCAAACCATTGGATCGGCTCTTCTCATATTTAGGATAAACGTGTATGTGAACCTAAATGTGAACCTCCGAACTTAATCCTCAGAGAATGAACCAGTGAATGATGTGTTCTGAATAAAAACATGTTTGTGTTTGCAGAGGTCTGGACCACAGACTGAGAGCAGAGTCTCCAGAGTTCAGCTGGGTGTCTCTGAAGAGTGACCAGTCCAAAGATTTTCCTCCGGAGTTCAGTAATGAACTTGAACCCTCACACACAGAGTAAGACATTGACATGACTGTTCACAGAGCACAACCTTCCACCAAGTTTAATGGTAATCTGTTCAGTGGTGTTTTATAATCCCACTATCAAACCAACCAACACACAAACATACTAGGTGAAAACAAAACCTCCTTGACAGAAGTAATGACAACCTGTGACTGTGACATGTGAGTTATCAGGAAATGTCTTCACAGGGAGAAGAAGAGGAGTCATGTTTGCTGTGCTTCGTGTCAGGACATCCTGAAGGACCCAGTCTCCAACAGCTGTGGACACTGGTTCTGCAGACAGTGCATCACCTCATACTGGGACCAGTCTGGTTCTTCAGGAGACTCCTCCTGTCCCCAGTGTGGACAAAGATCCAGAACAGGAGCTGGAGCTCAGACAGCCGGTCAGAGCAGCACTGTACATGTGTCTGCTGATGTCTTCACTTCTGACAACAGCACATGTGGTTTTATTTTGTTCCTTCATACAGCATCAACATTTAACATCGTTATAAAAGCACAAAGTTAAAAAGCTTTTATTTTCTGTAGTTTTTCTGTATCTGATGAAAACAATCAGCAGATTCTCAGATTCTCTGTCTCTCACATTGTTTCTTGTCTTTCAGCAGATCGTGGTCTGCAGGAGGTTTTAGATGAACATAAGCTCAGTCTGAGGAGGAGATGTGAACATGTGACTGAAGGAGCTGATGAAACAGGAAGTAGAACCCTCCTCAACATGATCTATACTGAGCTCCACATCACAGAGGGACAGAGTGAAGAAGTTAATACTCAACATGAGGTGAGGCAGCTTGAGACGGCTTCCAAGAAGAAGATCCTCCACGATACTCCCATCAAGGTCCACGACATCTTTAAAGCCTCCACTGACCAGCAGAGCAGCATCAGAGTCGTCCTGACCAACGGAGTCGCTGGCGTTGGAAAAACCTTCTTGGTGCAGAAGTTCACTCTGGACTGGGCAGAGGGTTTAGAAAACCAAGATGTGGGTCAGCTGACTGTGCTTTCGTTCAGGGACATGAACCTGGTGAAGGACCAGCAGCACAGTCTTCTCACGCTGCTCCGTGTTTTCCATCCAGCGTTACAGAAGCTCACTGCAGAGACGCTCGCTGTCTGTAAACCTTTGTTCATCTTTGACGGCCTGGATGAAAGCAGACTTTCTCTGGACTTCAACCACAGGGAGCTTGTGTCTGAGGTCACACAGAGGTCATCAGTCAACGTGCTGCTGACAAACCTCATCCGGGGGAATCTGCTTCCCTCGGCTCTCGTCTGGATAACCTCCAGATCTGCTGCAGCCAATCAGATCCCTCCTTCATATGTTGACAGGGTCACAGAAGTACGAGGCTTCACTGACACCCAGAAGGAGGAGTACTTCAGGAGGAGATTAAGTGATGAAGAGCTGTGCAGCAGAACCATCTCACACATCAAGACGTCCAGGAGCCTCCACATCATGTGTGAAATCCCAGTCTTCTGCTGGATCAGTGCTACAGTTCTGAAGCACATGTTGACCACAGACCAGAGAGGAGAGCTGCCCAAGACCCTGACTGACCTGTATTCACACTTCCTGATGGTTCAGACAAAGAGGAAGAACAACAAGTACGGTGAGGGACACGAGACGACTCCACAGCAGCTGAAGAGGGCTGACAGGGAAATTCTCCTGAAGCTGGGGAGGCTGGCACTTAAACATCTGGAGGAAGGAAACATCATGTTCTACCAAGAAGACCTGGAGTGGTGTGGTCTTAATGTCCCAGAGGCCTCGGTGTACTCAGGAGTTTGTACTGAGATCTTCAGAAGAGAGTGTGTGATCTTCCAGAAATCAGTCTACTGCTTTGTTCATCTGAGCGTTCAGGAGTTTCTGGCTGCAGTCTACATGTTCCACTGTTACACCAAGAGGAACACAGAAGAACTCAACAACTTCTTGGGAACATATGGGAACAGATGGGGTACCTTCTCCCTGGATGACCTCTTGAAGAGAACCATGGAGAAATCCCTCACCAGTACAAATGGTCATCTGGACCTGTTTGTTCGCTTCCTTCACGGCCTCAGTCTGGAGTCTAACCAGAGAGTCTTAGGAGGCCTGCTGGGTCGGACAGGGAACAATCCAAAGATCATCCAGAGAGTCTTAGGAGTCCGCCTGGGTCGGACAGAGAACAATCCAAAGATCATCCAGAGAGTCATCAACAACCTGAAGGAGATGGAGAGTGAAGACATTTCTCCTGACAGAAGCATCAACATCTTCCACTGTCTGTCTGAGATGAACGACCACTCAGTTCATCAGCAGATGAAACAGTTCCTGATGTCAAAGAACAGATCGAAGGAGAAACTCTCTGTCATCCATTGCTCAGCTCTGGCCTACATGCTGCAGATGTCGGAGGAGGTTCTGGATGAGTTGGACCTGGAGAAGTTTAACACATCAGACCAGGGTCGACAGAGACTGATCCCAGCTGTGAGGAACTGCAGGAAGGCTGGGTGAGTCCAGACATGATCAATAACATGTTCAATCAGTGGAGATGAGTCGTTCTTCAAATACACTCAGTGTTGAATGGTTCTCATTGTTTTGGGCAGCATGGTGTTGCAGTGGTCAACACTGTTAGTGCAGCCTTTCTGTGAGGAGGAGGTTCTCCTGTTGTCTGCAGGGTTTTTTCTGAGTTCTCCAGCTTCCTACACAAACCCAAAGACATGTAGATCTGAGTTAAATTGATGTGTGTGTGTGTGATGTTCAATACATATATGTATTTATGTTTATCTTTTTATTGAATCACAGCAGCTGACGAATAATAACAAGATAATTAAAACATGGTTGTGTTAAATCAAATGCTAAACATACAAAACAGATCAAAAAAATAAACCAAATACAAAATAATATAAACAACAATGTAAGTGGGATTAAATGTCACTAAAAGTTAGGCGTCTGTCCGAGGTTGGTCACTCCACATTTCAACTCAACTGAGTAGTGAATGAAAGATATGACTTTTTTTTAAAAGGCGCACTTCCTTCAGAGCCAGGACAGTCTTTAACAGTCAGAACAATTCCATAAAATCCAGAGCAGCAGGGATGTCTAAAGCGTGGTGGCCAATGACAGCCGACGAAGGAGCAATGCCTCTAGAAAGGCCAATAAACAAATTTAGTAATTAAAACGACAAATACAGAATTTCATGTACGTACCGCCCCGTCAAGCTACCCCCCATTACGTACCAAGCAGACCCACAACTGTGCCTTGAAGGTCCCTGGCGGAGCAATCCCACACCAACGGTCAGTATAAGGGGATGATTGAGTGGTGCGCTGGCTGTTTTGCCAAACGCCAATTCCGCCACGGCAATGAAACAATTTCGTCAACGCCAACCCAAAGACGACGAGGGGAAACAGTCGATGATGTCGCCTAGCAACCAGCGCGTCATTAAAGCAGGTAAAGCAGGGCACATCCGGCTATATCCGTGGAAAGTTTTTTTTCGAGGGAACAGCTAGCTCAGTGTGAGGAGACAATCACTCAATCTAAGTGAATTAACACCCTGCGTTTGTACGCCACCACCAACCAGTGCAGTGTCCGTCCCTCCAGGTTCCTGATATGTTGACTTCACAATAATATGAGGTCACTGTGACCTTTGACCTTTGACCACTGAAATCTAATCAGTTTATCTTTGAGTCCAACTGGTCAAAATGTGAAGAAATCCCCAAATGACAGACTTGAGACATCATGTTCAAGAGGCCATGAATATGTTGTGTGACCTTGACCTTTGACATTTGACCACCTGAATCTAATGAGTTCCTCTGTCAGTCTAAATGAACGCTTGAACCAAATCTGAAAGGATTCTCTGGAGGAGTTTTTAACATGTTCATGAGGCAAAAAGGGGATTTACCAGGGTGAGGGTCACATGATCACGCTTTGTATGAATGTTGTGTTTTCCCATTTTATTCTAACAGATATTTTCTTTAATCACAGACTCTGTGGTTGTCGACTCTCAGAACCTCACTGTGAAGTCGTGGCCTCAGCTCTGAAGTCAGACCCCTCACATCTGAGAGAACTGGATCTGAGTAGAAACTACCTGCAGGATTCAGGAGTGAAGCTGCTGTGTTCTGGACTGGAGAGTCCAAACTGTCAACTGGAGACTCTGAGGTCTTTAAATCCTTCTTCACTTTTCCAACTTTCTTTCTTATTGGGTCATTATTTATTTAAATTGTCTCAGTCCTGCTCTGCTCACTGTCCCTCAGTCATCTGTCACTCACCCAGCCTGTCAGTCACGTCCACCTCATCAACTCCATTCACCTGCACTCACCTGCTCCTGATCACTAAGAAAGTGTCAGTAAATAACATGTGGACTGAGGCCGAGCACTCGTCCTCCTCAGGTTTTTAAATAAGACACATTCTTATTGAAACACGTTGGACACTTGATAAGTATAGAAACAAACAGGAAGTGACTGTCAGGAGCCATCTCTACTTTAAACAGTGTTTAATTACACAAACCTGCTCAGTGACCAACACACAGAGAAGAAGCTGATGAATGAAACAATGGTCCAACATGTCTGATCTGATATTTATCTTCAGGTCACAGACTGGACTGAGGTCAGCAGCATGTTGAGAGTCTGTGTTGACATGATGATGATCCACAACAACAGGAGGACACATTCAAATAATCATATTTCTTTATCCAGGTTGAGGAGCTGCAGTCTGTCAGAGATCAGCTGTTCTTCTCTTGCTTCAGCTCTGATGTCAAACCCCTCTAATCTGAGAAAACTGGATCTGACTAATAACGACCTGCAGGACTCAGGAGTGAAGGAGCTGTGTGGTTTTCTACAGAGTTCAACCTGTCAACTGGAGACTCTGAGGTCAGTTCACTGACTGACTTTGTAGATCTCATATCTATAAAACATTTATACACATTTTATCTAATTTAATTCTAATTTAACATTATTCCTCTTCATACATAACTTGAATCCATTCATTAATCTTTGACATTTTAAATATTCTACTACTTGTTAAAACATTGAGTTTAGTTCTGGATTTCCTAACCGGATCTGCAAGACAGAGACCGGATCCAAATAATCTGTTTTTACTGAATCAGGACTCGTTTTTAGTCCAACATGTCTGATTTCATATTTATCTTCCATGTCATGAGTCTGTGCTCACATCAATATTTGTATGTTATTTTCACACATGAACTCAGTTTCATTAACTGTAAAGTTTTATTCTTTATCCAGGTTGTATCACTGCAGACTTACAGAGATGGGCTGTTCTTCTCTGGCTTCAGCTCTGAGGTCAAACCCCTCTCATCTGAGAGAACTGGATCTGAGTGACAACAACCTGCAGGACTCAGCAGTGAAGGAGCTGCTTGATCTACAGCAGAGTCCAACCTGTCGACTGGAGACTCTGAGGTCAGTAGATGGTTGGAGTCAGTCCACACTGCTTTCATCAGTATTTTACTAAACACAGTCAGTATCACAGATCCAGGGTCTGTGCTATCAAGCAGGATTTGTGGTTTTCAGGGTAACTTCAGGTGTAGTTTTTTCAGTTCTACGAAGCTTGTCCACTTCTTAACTGTAACGGTTGCAGTAAGGTGTGAGGATCCAATAGCACGACACGGAGGCACAGGTAGGAGCAGTTAACAAACTTTACTTCTTGAATATGGTACACGTAAAGGCAGTCCAAACACGAGTACGTCAATCCAACAGAAGTTAGGCAGCGGCAGAGTTTGTAATCCGTAAATCCAACAGGGAGCAGGCAGCGGCAGAGTTCGTAAAAGTTACAGTCCAAGGTTGGTACACGGGCAGGCAGTCGGCGAAGGTGCAGAGTATCCGGCGGGGAAAAGGCAGAGACGTAAAACGTTAAAGAGGCAGGGATCGGCAACAAGAGAGCAATCAGAGAAAAATGCTGGGACATGAAGATACAAAGACGAACTGGCAACGCGACACAGGAACACACAGACTAAATACACCGGGTGATTAGGAACAGGTGCAACCAATCGGGGAGGAGCTGACAATCACCAGGGTGGAACACACACGAGGGAGGGAGTGAGGATACTGAAACGAGAGGAGAGATGAGACACACAACACAGAACATAAATAATGACCACCCAGGGGGAAACAACTTATGGAACGAGACTTGACATTAACGAGGTAAATCAACATGGTAACTCATGATGAACGGCTAATCTGCTCCAGGTTGAGTTGGAGATCAACCAGTATAGTAGCTCCGCCCACTGAACACAGTGACTCAACACTGTTGTGTGGTGCACACTCTCCTTAAAGGGAAGTTTAAAATCAACGTCTGGTTGTCCTCAGAGACAATGTGTGTCGTTGTGAAATATGAGGCTCTGCTGTCAGTCAAACTGTCCATGTCTGTGTGAGGTCAAACGCAGTAAACCCCGCCCCTTTTATGTGCACATGCTCACACAGTGAAACATGGCTTCACCTGTAACAGCAGTAAATCCACCTCTCAGGTGTCCACTCTGCACTTTGACATGCAGAGGACACACACTGAGCTCTTAGCGTGTTCATTCCAACACGTGAACATGAAGTAGAGTGGAAGCTGCTCCACCTCTGAACAGGACTGAAGTCCCTGCTGCTCTTTCTACTGGATGTGCTGCATCACTGACTCACAGCTGATGAAGTGAGTCTCTGTAACACTGATGTCTTCTTCTCTCAACAGGTGGAGGTGGGAGTGATCTTTGTGAAGTGAATGTGAAGAGGACAGTGTGTGTGGACGGAGGCTGAGCTGTGTCCTGAGGATCCAGAGGCTGAAGCAGCAGCAGCTTGTGTGTAGAGCGGCTCTGACTGGGCCTTGTTGCTGGGAGGCAGAGTGGAGACAGAGCTCCAGAGGAATCAGAGGAGGTGAGCTGCTCTGAGATCAGCTGTCACACAGTGTCCAGTCCACCGTCCTCCCTGTGTGTTCCTGTGGATGTGACACAGCATCATCAGTGGATCTGCTGCTGCTCTGTCCTTTGACACATACAAGTCAAAGTCGTAAATATTTCCAAGTTATGTGCAGAACATTTTTCAAATTTAATGCAAATTTTAATTTCAAATGATAAAAGTGACCATTCACTAGTACCATTCCCTGAAGTCCGAGTTACAAGCGGTCCATTCCGAAATTGCTAATAACACGACATGAAGGGTGGCTTATCAACATGGTTCATCAAAGACTGGACTGCCCACTGAGTTTTACTCTCACATATTGTTATATCATTATTTCCTACTTTATTTTGTATATAAATATATTTTTTATATTACTCAACTCACACTTTGGAACACAAACCCTTATAGCCTATATTGTGCCTGTTATTTATTTTAATACTATTTGTATTATTCCACTATACTTGCTCAAATGCAGCTGCCCTAAGAGGAGACTATTAGTTCTGCGTGCAACTCAGATTCTATTTTACCATGAGGAGCTTTTTGACTTTTGTAGTAGAAAAATGTACTAAGTATGGTTGAAAGCCATGTTGTAGTTGAAAAGTAAGTTTTATGACCTATATCTACATACATATACAACCTGTCCAAATACTTTATGACCTGAACTGTTTAATGGTCTGAACTGTTTATGACCTGAAAACTGTCAGATCCTTTTTATCACTTATTTACTCCCTAAAAGAACTGAATGTATGGCTGCTTATCTCCAGAGGAAACATATGTAAATCAGTTGTTTGTGTTCAGATTCCTCTCTTAACCTGCGCCTACAGAACCACTCTGAACTGGTTGTGAGAGAAAGCCTTAGTCCTCCTACAGTATATAAGATCCTTGTATTTGACTGTCCGGCATCTTCACTCTGAGATCCCTGTGACTCTCTGTGTTGATCTTTTCTGCAGAAAGCCCCTATTAAAATAGACAAAGACAAATATGGTGTTCCAGCCTCTTGTATTTCACGATTTCCATCACACTTCACAGACCTATGCCAGGTACTACATGGGCCTGAATGTGCATTACTCAACACTGTTCCTTTCTGTGTCTACTTTATTTTCCTTTCTCTCTTTCTTTCTCTATTCCTTATCTTAGTACACCCATAGCATAGTCAATTCTATCTTGACTGTGCACCCTAACCCTTAGTGGCTTGGGACTAGGTCCCACCGGATTGTTGTTGATGTTATTTAACAGCAGTTTCAACTGTTGTGCTCCCCTTGTTCTGATCCAACTGTTCCCAGGGGGTCCTATGTTGGATAAAATAACAACATGGTCATCATCTATATTTCTTAAATATCCTTGTTTAACCCCCCCTATTGGTTATATTATGAAGTCCAAATCCCCATACTCCACATAACAAGATACATGACCCATGTGCTCACTGTTTACTTCCACTTCCCATTTCTCTGCACAAACTCACAAAATATGCAAATTGCATATCGTACGTAATTGACCCGCTAAAAGTTATAAGTTATATTGTCAAAGGTCTCCATGGGCCTGTTATGAGAAAGACAATTCTGCATCAGATGAAACAAGCCAACTGTCACATGGCATTCCTACAGGAAACCATTTATCTGACGCAGAACATGAAAAGCTGAAAAGGTCCTTGGCAGATAAAGTATATTACTCTTCACACCGATGAGGGAGAAAAAAGGGAGTATCCATACTGATACACAGAAAAATTAACTTCACACAAACACTGGTACATAAAGATACACAGGGGAGATATATTATAGTTAATGGTTGAATTGATGGCATAGAAGTGTCCCTCATAAATGTATATGCATCTAATGAAGACGAGCCCGGCTTTATCAGGACATTGTTCAGTTGGATCTTACAATATAGTTCAGGACTGATGGGAGGAGACCTGAATTGCGTAATGTCACAATTAATCGAACTTGACAGTGAGTCTCACAGTATAACTTACACAAATAGTCTTGGTCTTTAAGTACAAAAGAAAAGTTACCAATGCAATCGCATTAGACATGTAATGAGTTGAGGGTTTACATTCATGTTCCAAAGTTTCCAAAGAAATACTACAAACAGATACAATATGTTCACTTTGCTAAAAACCTTATGACAGACGACCTTTTCTCTGATTAAATGTTCATCCTGAATTGTAGTTTCGCTGTTCGCTGAGTCTTTGGGTCCATTGGTCCAAGGTAGGTGTCTGGGGTTTGAGCCAGTTCGTTGTGATCATGTGGGCTATTAACACCAGGGCTCTGCACATACACATTTAGTTGTTTCCCAACCCACTTGAAGGTATGTTCCATAAAACCGACCCCTGTGGTTCAAGTAATGTTTTCAACATTTTAAAATGTCTCCAATTTCATTCATTACCTTCTTCCAGAATACTCCAGAGTACGTTTGGGAAATCCCAAAAGATGTGTGAGAAGTCTCCTGTTAATCCACATCCTCCCCAGCAGAGGGGGCTAGACTTCTTGTCATAGCGATTACCAGTGGTGAACTATCTCATTCTCCACCACATCAATCCAGTACTGTTCAAAATCTGTCTGTAATCTTTTGGTTCCATCCCATTCCGTATGTGTCGTCAAATAATTTTGTATTTGAAACATCTGAAAACCTCATTAGGCAAAATTCCATATTGGGTCCGAACTTGTGACAAAGGCCGGAGAGTCGTTCCCTCAAGTAGCTGGTATATCGTGGTCAGACCTTTCCTTGCCCTGCCACTAAAACCACTGTCCAGTTTTGCATAAAGTCACAAATTTACTAATTTAGTTGCCCTAGATAACGACAACGGCAAATTCAAAAATGTTCTCATCTTCGCCCCAAACATTTAGGATATAGTCCATGGGCCGGACCACATATTGGTACCATCTGAGGGGGCAAAACTTTACCTATACTAAGTTGTTTGTAAGTCTATTAATATATGATAACCCTTGCACAAAAGCAGCTTTTCATATTTTAGGGCTATATTACCGTTTTCACTGATCAGTGCTTTAGCGAAATTCGCCCAAATCGCTAACATCCTAATATCATCTTAACAGTGATATGATTTTGGTCATTAACTAAATTATTTGTATAAGTCAAATGTTGCAATTATTGAAAAGAATAAATTTAGATTTTTCATACACGTTCTGTTGTTATCACTTGAAAATCTGATTCTTAGATGGCACCATGATCTGCCTTGATATACATTTATGTACATTGTTGTATTCGGTTGATCACAATCGTGCGCAGTTGAGCATTTACTTTCAGCTTTTAACAGAAGAGAAAATAAAATTTAAGTTTCAGTCCTGAAGGAATGATGGAAGAAACCAGCAGCGTGCCTAAGAAGCAGGCAGGGATGACGTGCATCATCCATTGTTCCAGTGATGACTCCAACCTAGTGTCCCCCCAGAATCTAGAACCGCGGCAGACTTTACTGAAGGCAGCACAAATACGGCAACATGCCTGGGTGAGGGAGAGATCCCCCTAGTTCAATACCATCGGAAATGCCACTCATGGACTCAATCACCAAAAAAGCTGCCTCGTTTTTCACCGTACTTTTTCTCCAGGAATGGGAGGGTCGATATTGATATATAAGTTACAGAGTTTTGTTCTATATGTGCTCATTTTGTTTCCATATTGAGCCTCATCCATGAGACCAATATTCAAAGTTGTGATGCCCAGTAGTAGCTTGGGGCGATGCTAAGCCCCCCTTCTCTTTGTCTGAGTGAAGGACTTTCAGTCTTAATCTGGTCCTTTTATTCTGCCATATGAATTCAGAAATGAGCCTGTCCTGGAATTTAAATGTCGACACTTGGACGGTGATAGGAAGCGAGCGAAAGAGAAACAGCATCGTTGACAATACATTGATCCTGATGGTCTCTACCCACTGAAGATAGGGGGGGGGCATCCCCCATCTTTCTAGGTCATTTCTTATCTGAGTTTATAATGAGTTTATCAAAATAAGCTTTGTATAATGAAGAGTTAGGAGTCAGAATGACCCCCAAGGACCTAAAGCCCTTTTTTGACTGTCTGAATTCCTTCTCTCCGTCTAACTGTCGGGTCCGGTCTCCTGTGATCATCACTGCTTCTGATTTCCCCTCAATGACATTGGACCCTGAGATTTCACCAAATTTCCTCAGACATGGCCTGAGAGCAGGAATGGATGATACTGGATTCCTAATAAACAAAAGAACATTAAACGCGAACAATGAAATTTTGTGCATCAAGCTAGTATGGAACTAAGAATCTTTACATAATTTCCGAGCAAACTAATTGGTCTATAGGAGCCACACTCAAGTGGCTCCTTCCCCTCCTTATGAACCACTGTTGTATTTCCTCAGACCAGCTCTTGGGTGGGTCATGTTTGTCCGAGGCATAATTAAAATCTTTATAATTAAAAAATTAAAAAGTTTAGGTGTAAGTTCATCCATGAAGGTCTAGAAAAATGTGCAGGGGGGAACCATCTGTCCCAGTGGACTTGTTGTTCTTCAGGCATTTAATGGTTTTCTCTTATTTCACTTTCTAAATCTGGGGCTGTTAACTGCTTTGCCTCCGTCTCCGTTTGACAAATTAACATTTTGGAAGATTCCTCTCAGTTCAGCCACATTTTGAGCCTCATCCGGTTCATCATGAAGGTTTTGGTAAAATGTTTTAAATGCATCTGCCACCTCTACTGGATGAGAAACCTCAGCTACAGATTTGTGGGTGTCTTATTTTAGCTACTGTAGGATTTGACTGCTCTCTTCTCAACTGAAAGGAAAGCAGGCGGCTCGATTCTCATTCTCATCATGTTTTTGACTTGTGGATCTGGGCGCTCCCTCAGCCTCACGAGTAAGTAAATCATCCAAAGAATCTGCAGCACTGAAGTCGTCTCAATGTGTGAGCAGCTCCGGTGGTTTTATGCTCATGTCCTCGTCTTTTTATACAGTGCCTTGCATAAGTATTCACCCCCCTTGGACTTTTCCCCATTATGTACTGTTACTAACTGGAATTCAAATAGACTTAAATAAACTTTTTCCCGTTTGATCAACAAAACATGCATAGTACTTTGGAGGTGCAAAATAAATTTTATTGTGACACAAACAATAATGAGAACAAAAAAGTTGACATCTGTTGGGTGCATAAGTATTCACCCCCCTGTGTCAATACTTGGTAGAACCCCCTTTCGCTGCAATTCCAGCTGCAAGTCTTTTGGGGTATGTCTCTACCAGCTTTGCACATCTAGAGATGGAAAGGTTTGTCCATTCTTCTTGGCAAAAAAGATGAAGCTCAGTCAGATTGGATGGAGACCGTCTGTGAACCGCAATCTTCAAGTCTTGCCATAGATTCTCTATTGGATTGAGGTCTGGGCTTTGCCTGGGCCATTTTAAGACATTAACATTCTTTAATCCAAACCATTCCTTTGTAGCTCTGGCTGTATGTTTAGGGTCATTGTCCTGCTGGAAGATGAACCTCCGCCCCAGTCTCAAGTCTTTTGCAGACTGCATCAGATTTTCTTCAAGGATTTCCCTGTATTTGGCTCCATCCATCTTTCCCTCTATTCTGACCAGTTTCCCTGTACCTGCTGAAGAGAAGCATCCCCACAGCATGATGCTACCACCACCATGTTTCACTGTTGGGATGGTGTGCTCAGGGTGATGGGCAGTGTTGGGTTTTCGCCACACATAGTGTTTTGCATTGAGGCCAAAAAAGTTCCATTTTGGTCTCATCTGACCAGAGCACCTTCTTCCACATGTTTGCTGTGTCTCCCACATGGCTTCTGGCAAACTCCAAACGGGATTTTTTATGGATCCCTTTCAACAATGGCTTTCTTCTTGCCACTCTTCCATAAAGGCCAGATTTGTGGAGTAGACGACTAATAGTTGTCCTGTGGACAGATTCTCCCACCTCAGCTGTGGATCTCTGCAACTCCTCCAGAGTAACCATGGGCCTCCTGGTTGCTTCTCTGATTCATTTTCTCCTTGTCCGACTCTTCAGTTCGGGTGGACGGCCTCCTCTTGGTAGGTTTGCGGTTGTGCCATATTCTTTCCATTTTCTTATGATGGATTTTATGGTGCTCAGAGAGATGTTCAAAGCTCTGGATCTTTTTTTATAACCTAACCCTGCTTCATATTTCTCCACAACTTTATCCCTGACCTGTTTGGTGAGCTCCTTGGTCTTCATGATGCTGTTTGTTCAGTAATGATCTCCAACAAACTCTGAGTCCGTCACAGAACAGGTGTATTTATACTGAGATTAAATTGCAGACAGGTGGACCCTATTTACTAATTATGTGACTTGCAAATGTGACTTGTGAATGCAATTGGTCGCACCAGATCTTTGTTAGGGGTTTCACAGTAAAGGGGGTGAATACATATGCACTCAACACTTTTCAGATTTTTATTTGTAAATAATTGTAAAATCCATGTAATATTTCCCCCCACTTCCAAATGATGCACTATTTTGTGTTTGTCCATTACATAAACTCACGATGAAATAAATTTTAATCTGTGGTTATACCATGACAAAATGTAGAAAAGTCCAAAGGGGGTGAATACTTATGCAAGGCACTGTATCACTTTCCAATTGTTTCTCCTTTTCAAGTCCTTGTTTATTTAACTTGACAGCAATTTCAATACATTTACCCCTCAGCATCCCAAAGTGTGGAGGGGGACACTGATCCATCATCATTTACTGCAAAGTAATCTTCTATGGTTTATTTTAATTGCTGTTAGCAATTTATTGATTGGTTATATTTAAGTCTCATAAAAGTACTATCTATAAATGTAGGTGTGTGTGTCTTTGTGCGTGAGTGTGCTTTCAAAATGGCGGCAATAAATGAATAAATGAAGGCAATAAGGTCAGAGAGATGTGTGTGTGTGTGTGTGTGTGTGTGTGTGTGTGTGCGTGTGCGTGTGTGTGTTTGTGTGTGTGTTGGTGCCAGGTTAGAGAGAAAGTAACTAGCTGCATGCAAAGAAAGACTGTAAAGAACATTAACTTTCAAATAACTTATAACATCACATTTTGAACTGGCTTAACACTGCTTCTGCAGATGGGCTCAGATTCAGATTTCACATTCACATTTAATTGTGTAAAGGTTTGGTTGTTTGTTTGATTAAAAAAAAAGAAGAGCAAAGGCTAAGAAGCCCAGATTGTTTAGGACAAAGGTTCTTTGAGTTTTCTAGAATGGGCCCTTTATATTTAAATAATTAAAACAACATATTTAAATACTTTATATTAAAATTAGGGCTGTAAGTGTATTAAACACGGAGAAGCTGTTATTAATCTGATTAATCAACGTTTCTAAATGCCCCAAAAATCCTCATTATCTCTGTATATTTTTGTGGGAACAGAAAGATAAATGACAGAAGGTGGATATATACTTTTAAAATTTGCTTTTTTATTGATGACAAGTCCAAATGAGTTATTAAGATTGAAAAATCAAATCAAAACTAAAACATACCACGCCATAATTAAATGTGTCTGTCTCTTTGCTATGCCTCTGAACAAACATAGGATGACGTTATTTAGAACATTAAATATCTGTATAGGTAAAGAAAACAACAATTTGCAAAATTTATGTGAAAGAAATGAAAACATCACAAGTATTATTTTATACTCACTTTCTAACAATAGATCCTTTAACCTGAATCTTACACACAGGACTGAAGTAGCGTGTGTGTGTGTGTGTGTGGGTGTGTGTGTGTGTGTGTGTGTGTTTTTGTGTGTGTGTGTGTGTTTTTGTGTGTGTGTGTGTGTATAAAACGTCCTATAGTGAGTTTCTCCTTCTCACTAAATGAAGCACTGCAGCACCTGATGTCCTCAGCCTCCACTGTGGCAGCAGCAACATGCTGGAGATCAGCAGCTTCAGGCTGATCAACATGAGGACGACCTGCACCAGCTTCATCTGCACAACACTTCATGTTTTCCTCCCTTAACTAAAGACGACCTGTGTTTTATTTGTCTTCTTTGCCATAAGAGACAGAACACGGTCAGCACAGTGTTTGTGTGTGTGTGTGTGTGTGTGTGTGTGTGTGTGTGTGTGTGTGTGCGTGATCGGACACCATCGGTTATTAACCTACTACATGATCGTAAGTCTGCCATCTACATCATATCCATCGCAATAAAAACTGTGAAAGTGAACCAGTTCATTGTCATGGGTATGAACATAAGTGTTGTGCAAGTTCACACCTCTCATGAACTAGTTCAAAGTTCAGTTCATACAAGTACACATGAATAGTTCACGTTCATAGTTCACCATTTAAATTCTGAACTAGTTCATAGTTCAGTTCATTTCATAGTTTTAAGGTGGAAAGTGAGAATGAAAGACTTGATAAAGAAAACCGTATCCATCACTACCCCTTGTCTTTACTGTCGGAATCTTTATCAGACAGTGTGTAAAAATCCCTCAGATAATAACAAGGAGCATCCGATGTAGTTGTGAGTCCGCGTCTCTGCTTCTCTCTCCATCTGTACATGAGCCCGAGAGCTGCTGTGATGAAGGTGTGGCCTGCCCCTTTAAGGAAAGTGTCTAGTGTGTGACGTAGTGCCCCTTGGTATTGTGGGAAATGAGGCTAAAAGTGTGTGTATAACGAGAAGTGACGGAGCACCTAGAGGTGAGTGTTGCTCGTGCTGTGTATCCGATAAATAAAGTGGCCGCAAGTGGCTGGTTACCGGCCAGACAGCGAGCCAAGATAACCCGTGAGCTGAGCTCCAGACTGCGGTTCAGAGCCGAGACACTGGCCTGAGGAAAACACTGGGAATACGTTGCTTGTTTGGTCTACGTGTGTGTGCCACGAGTGCTGAATCATGGGTAGCGTAGTGCGAAGTCGAGTTAGTTGGTTCAGGTTAGGCTACATCGCGGACATTTTACGGGCACTGAGCAACGACTCAGTGCCCGTAAAATGTCTCTCCTGAGGAGAAAGTATTGTAATGTCCTGAGTGTCAGTGAACAGGTAGTGATGGGGCACGTGACAGTTCTAGGCCAATGGCTGTAGGGTTTTGTGGTATTGACAGGCTCTCATTGGCTGATGAGTTGCCTTATCAAGGGAGAATGAGGAAGGGGAGTGAAGAATACAGGAGTGTCGGAGTTACGAACAAGAAGCGTGTTGCGTTCGCTGGACTTTAAAAAAGTTAGACATAAAGAGAGAAGTGTCCTGTCGTCTATACGCGAGGACGCTACAATATGAACGTGTTCCCCGTTCAAATTCATTATTTGTCATTGAGTTGCGTTCAGTTAATCGTTCTCATAAAAGTGAACGTGTTCAATCAACGCGTTCTTTTGCGTTCGTTCATGCACAACTGATGAACAGGACTTTGAACTGGTTGTTTTCAAGAGTGAACTGGTTCAACAGGGAGGAGGAGCATGAGAACAGGGAGCGGTCAGACTCCATTTCACCTGGATGAGCAGAAGGAAGGAAAGTGAGCAGGTGAGTGTGAACACAACTTTCTGAAAGTTTCACTGTCTCACTCTCACACCTGCGGTTAACATCCGTCTGCTGATCACACCACTCTAAGTTTGTCAGTTCACACCTGGTGACAGACGTCATGTGATCGGATCCCAGAGACAGATGTGAACAGCAGCTGTGGAACAAAGAGCCTTCAAAGGACTAATTAACAGAGTTAACTCACAGTTTCACGTTTTCATCAAGTGTTTAATAACACAACGTGTTTTCAGAATCATACGTTTCAGCAGTGGTCACCAACCAGTCGAGAGTCTTAACTGTGGATCCCAGTAAAGCTTTGGACTCACTGGCTGAGGTGTGAGAAACATCGACCTGCAGAGCCAGGTACACATATATTTATATATATATATATTAACATGAATCTAAAACATCTACACTATATACACTACATATGTAGTTTTTTAACTTTATACTGATTTTGTGTGTTTTAAAGTAAATATAAAGTTGAAAGGCTTGTGTTTGACCTTCATTTGGGCACAAAGCCATAGAACTGGGTGGAGATACAGAGTGCTGCTTCAAGCTGCTGACAGTGTTCTATCAGTGTTACTGTCTATAAAGTTCTGTAATTCATTTCCAGCCTTTATGACATTACCACAAAAGCCAGGTGTTTATGGCTTTGTATGTTTATTGTTGGATTAGAGAGAGATGAAAACACCACAGATCATTAAAAGAGTCCAGGTCACCTGTTGCTTTATAAAAACTAAAATCAACCAATGTGGACGTCCTGCTCTACCTTCCTCTTCCTGGTTATGTACACGGCCATCTTAGCCTGCCCTAAAACAAAGTTTAAAAGCTGGCTTTTGTGTTTTTGTTGTCGAGTGTATTTAAAACCATAAATAAACCCCTGCTTGTTAAAAACCTCTTTAAAACTGGTAAAAACAACTTGTAAAAACAGAAACAAATCAGAGAGGCGGTGACACTCATAAAAGCAGTGAAAGAGAGTTTCTTTTACATTACAAAATGGGCATTTGTCTTCCACTGTGCTCTTAATTATTGATAAAAAAGCGTTCACCGCGATGATGCCGTGGAGCAACCTCCACTGGAGGTCTCCGTGCCGCTTACTCAGTGGAGGTTTGTACAGCGACCTCCACTGAGGTCCGGTTTCTTGGGCTCCAGCAAAAAAACTCATCCAAGGAGTGTCTCTCTGATCGCTCAGTTTTTTAATGTTTAGTGTTTTTACCAAAATTTGGTATAGAGTCTTCCCGGAAACTCCCTCCAGGGAGACTGGGCGGGCAGGCTGCACCAGAGGTCCAGAATAGTCCTTTAAATCCATTGCCAGGAAAGTGGCGGGGAAAGGGTCCTCAGCATTGGGGGAAATGGACCCATCTTTAAAAGAGTTTAAAAGCAAGATGTCCTGATCTGCAAGTCTTGTCCTCCAGTGGCCAAGTACTCTCTCCATTGTCCGTTCTGATGTAATGCCAAGTTTGTTGGCCAGCCCTGTGGGGTCTTCCAGTTCAGGACCGGCTAGCTCCACCACCTGACCCAGCGTAGAGACCCTGGCAGCCTGCAGCAGTCTGGAGAGGGGGCCTTGTGCCCAGCGGGGGGGATCCAGAATGGTCCCGCACAGGACCTGCTCCTGCAGCAGCCAGTACAGGGAGTCCCCCTGTAGCCTTCGCTCTTTTTTTAAAAGGTTCCAGACTTTAAAAACACTCTTATAAAAACCAGGAAGAGATGGTGAGACTATCTTGTTATCACTCATTAAAAACAAGCTAAAATCCAGACCCAGGCTGTTAAAATGTTGCAGGATGCACCGGGATAGAGGTCTCCACAGAGCATCCCTTGGCCCGGTCAGCAATCTCTGTATGAACTGAAAGCGGAAAGTAGCGCCCCTGCTGGCCAGATGGACCAGGCCCTGCCCCCCCTCCTCTGTAGGAAGGAAAAGGACACTCTGTGGGATCCAGTGCATCCTGCCCCAAAAGAAATCTATTAAAACCCGTTGTACCTCTGCCAGGAGAGAAGGTGGAGGATCGACACAGGCCAGCCGGTGCCACAGGGTAGTAGGGCTGGGTATTGCCTACAACCTCACGATACGATACGTATCACGATACAGAGGCCGAGATACGATACTATCACGATAAACGTTGCTTTTGAATAATGACCATGTCCTGCACATAATTTTTTTTTTTTTTTTTTTTTTAATATTTTTATTAGGAGGTAAGGCACAGTAGGACAGAACTCAATGTCAAATTTACATTGGGTATCATAAAATCTCAGCACGACAATCAGCAATACACAAAGACAATGATACCACAAAAACACTGCGCATCTTGATCAAGAGTAGTATATACAGTCTTCCTCCTAGGAAGTTTTTCTTATGTTATGGACCACATGAATGTGGTCCAGCAAACAACACATTACACAACTCAATGAAAACAAAAACAATAATGATAGATAGATAACTGGAAATTATATTAAGTAACAATTAAGTATTAAAGCTGCACAGTATAAACAAATTAAAAGGAAAGAAAAAATAAAATATACATAAATAAAAAAAAAATATATATAAATAAAATAAATAAATAAATGAATGAATAAAAAGGAAGAAGAAAGTGAAAAAAGAGAGAGAGGGGGGGTTCCGTCAATCAGGGGGCAGGGACTGGAGAGAGTGGAAGAATGTAAGAAAGGGAAGCCACTTACTATAAAATTTGTTAGAGCTGCCTTTTACTGAATATCTGATCTTTTCCAGCTTTAGAAGAGACATGGTGTCGTTGAGCCACTTAGTACTAGAGGGAGCTTTAGTCGACTTCCAGTGGAAAAGAAGGTGGCGTCTTGCCAGTAAGGAAGTAAAAGCTAAAATGTCTAATTGTGTAGAGGTAAACGCAACATGGGGGAGACTTTTATAGTCACTGAGAGTATTTTTGACATGGTGTCAAAATAATTCAGCCAAAAGCAAGAGAGTAGCGGACAAGAGTAGAACATATGGGTTAAATTGCAGGATGAGGCATGACATTTGTCGCATTTGTCAGTGATACTGAGATAGATTTTCGACAGTCGCGCTTTAGAAAAGTGGACTCTAAACACTACTTTAAACTGTATAAGTGTGAGACGAGCGCAGGATGAACTTGTGTGAATTTTCTTAAGAGCAGCGTCCCACCAGTCATCCTCCAAATTCAGATCTAGTTCATCTTCCCAGGCAGCCCTAATTTTAGTAACTGGAGAGCAATCAAAGGACAGAAGTTCATTCTAAACTTTAGAGATGAGTGATTTTTGAAGTGGATCGTGGTTTAAGAGCACCTCCCACTGTAGGGTCGGCGGCGAGGAGGGAAAAACTGGAAACAATGCTTTAGCGCAGTGTCTAATTTGAAAGTATCGAAAGAGATGAGAAGGTGGGAGATGAAATTCTCCTGAGAGATCTGTAAAGCTGCGAAAAATACCATCCTTGTAAAGATCTTCAAAACATTTCAGGCCTTTATTATGCCATGTGAGAAAGGTTGAATCTGTGAGCGGAGGTCGAAATAAATGATTGTTCAGTAAAGGAGCTAAAGTAGATGTTGATTTAAATTTGAAGTGTTTCCTAAACTGATACCAAATTTTAAGTGTGGAGTGGACCACTTGATTATTTGTGAAGCCAGAGAGGTTGGATGGAATAGAAGAAGTAAGTAGAGCAGGTAGGGAGGATGAAACACATGACTGTGCCTCCAGGTGACACCATGGCAGATTCACTGACTTGAACCAAAATGAAATTTTTTGAATATGTGTCGCCCAATAATACAGTTGGAAATTCGGAAGTGCCAATCCGCCATTGAATTTACATCTCTGAAGTGTGGATTTGCGGATCGTAGGAGCCTTTCCACACCATAAGAAGTCAGAAAATAGTTTGATCAATTGTTTTAAAAAACTGCTTTGGCAGGAAAAGTGGGAGACAATGGAACAAAAAAAGAAATTTGGGCAAAATGTTCATCTTAATCGCGTTAATTCTTCCAATTAACGAAAGAGGTAAGCTCCTCCATCTTTGGAGGTCAGATTTAATTTTAGACATTAAAGGTGAGAAATAAGCAGAAAGAAGAGAATTTAATGTTCTGGTTACATTGATCCCGAGATACTTAAAGCCAGAAAGACTCATTTTGAAAGGGACATCTGACTGTGTGAGCTGTGATGCTGAAGCATTGACAGGATAGCATTCACTTTTAGAAGTATTCACTTTATAGCCTGAGAATGATCCAAATCTCTGGAAAGCAGATACAATTGTGGGAATGGAAAGGACAGGATCTGAGACGTACAATAATAAGTCATCCGCATAAAGTGACAGCTTAAATTCTGTGCCCAATCGTGAGATCCCAGTAAAAGTGGAGGAGGACCTCAGAAAGATTGACAGGGGCTCTATAGCTAGCGCGAACAATAGAGGGGATAGGGGACACCCCTGTCTGGTGCCACGGGTTAGAGTGAAAAAATTGGACTGAATGCCATTAGTGGAAATGTTTGCTTGTGGTGATATGTAAAGGAGACGTATCCACGAAATGAACCCATTACCCAGTCCAAACCTCTTTAGTACAGTAAATAAATAGTCCCATTCAACCCTATCGAATGCTTTTTCAGCATCGACCGATATCACTACTTCAGGTGTTGTTGTGGCAGTTTTAGAGTAAATAATATTTAGGAGTGTTCGGACGTTAAAGAATAACTGCCGCCCCTTAACAAATCCAGTTTGCTCATGTGAGACAATAGTTGGTACAATGTTCTCCAGGCGATAGGCCAAAGCTTTAGCAAGGATCTTAGCATCTACATTTATTAATGAAAGAGGTCTGTATGAGCCGCAGAGATTCGGATCCTTATCTTTTTTTAAGAGGAGACTTATGGAGGCTTGCCTTAAAGTGGGAGGGAGAGTGCCATGTTCCAGTGATTCCTTATAAACATCATGTAGTAAAGGGGACAATCTATCCTGAAATCTCTTAAAAAATTTCACTGGAAATCCATCAGGGCCAGGAGCTTTGTTATTCTGCATACCTCTCGCAGCGAAAGTGATTTCTTCTACCGTTAATGGTGAGTCAAGTTTTTTAGCAGCATCTGAGCTTATCACAGGAAAGTTGAGGCTATCTAGGAATGAATTCAATTCAGTGGTGTCAGGTGGAGATTCAGACTTATATAGAGAGGAATAGAATGAGTGAAAGACAGAATTAATGGTGGCGGGATCCTTATGCAATGAGCCAGATGAATCTTTTATTTGAGGGATCGTACGTGAGGCAGCCTGGCGACGTAGTTGATGAGCCAGGAGCCGACTTGCCTTGTCACCATGTTCATAATATGTGGAGCGTGATCGTAAAAGAAGTCGCTCTGCATCACTAGTGGTGATGAGATCATATTCAGTCTGTAATTCAACACGCTGTTTAAGTAAACTGGGAGAGGGGCAAGTAGCGAGTTGTTGGTCCAATTTGGTGATATTGATAGAGATTTCTTGCAATTTGGCTTTACGGGACTTATTCAAGTGGGCAGAGTAGGAAATAATTTTTCCCCGCAAGTATGCTTTTAATGATTCCCACAGCAGTGAACATGAAATTGGTTCCATATCATTTTGATTTAGAGAGATGTAATCATCAATTTTAGTTGTAATAAATTTGGTGAACTTATCATCTGAAAGAAGTAATGTATTGAACCTCCAAGGAGTTGAGTACCGGGGTTGTGAGGAGAACTGAATATCTAATGAAAGAGGGGCGTGGTCAGAAATAACAATAGGATGATAATTAACAGCCAGTACTTTGGAAATTAGTTTAGCATCAATAAAATAATAATCAATCCGAGAGAAAGATTGATGCATCTGAGAAAAGAAGGAATATTCCTTATTACGAGGGTTATAAAATCTCCAAGGATCAGTGCAACCATTCTTGGACACAAAATCTGAAAGTGACCTCGACATTGAAGAAGGGGTCAGAGTTCGTGGGTTGGAGCGGTCTAGGTTGGGATCAATTACACAGTTCATGTCCCCGCCAATTATAAGGAGGCTGTTGTTCAATGAGGGAAGACGTTCAAATAGCTTATTCATAAAGTGTGGATCATCGAAATTGGGGGCATATATGTTAACTAATAAAATGGGAATATGGAATAGCGTACCTGCAACAATTAAGTATCTGCCGTTTTTGTCTATCACCTTAGAAGCTGAAAACTGAATTGACTTACTAATTAAAATAGCAACCCCTCTGGCCTAGAGTTGAAATTAGAGTGAAACACCTCAGAAACCCAGGGACATTTAAGTCTGACCTGATCTTTAGTGCGCATGTGGGTTTCCTGTAGAAACACTAAGTCCGCTTTAAGACATTTCAAATGAGCAAATATCCTTGATCTCTTAATTGGACTCCCCATGCCTTTAATATTCCAGCTCAATAATCTCATTGAGGACCCAGTGAGTGGAACATCAGAAGTATTAGTATTGGTGGCCATATGTTAAATCCTTAGAGATAGAAATAGACTGAATGCGGATCCCCAAGGAAGGAAGAAGAAGAAAAAGGAAGAAGAAGAAGAAAAAACAAAACAATAAACAAAACAAAAAAAAAACGCAGAGAGAAAAAAAAAAAAAAGAAAAGAAAAAAACACATTGAACCTCCCCCCAATTGCACTTACAACGTCCCCATCCCCAAACGATGGAGAACCCAGTGCTAACTCCACAAGGAGTCAGATCCCTAAAACGAACACTTTCGGCTTTTTGCATAACTAACCAGCTTCGGGTTCAGCTCCTGCAAGCCTAGCAACATTTGACATGAAGGTACAACCAATCAAGACCAAGTTAAACTGAAAACCACATACTGTGTGTTAATGAAAATAAGAGGAAACAGATTATCTGAAAAAAGTAATAAATGTCAATATTAACTGTCACTGCTTCCTCAACGGTGTGCATCACTTCTCGGTTCTCTTACTTGTTGAGCGAACTGATGAATGCGGTGGCCTCCTCTGCTGAATCGAACCTCTTCTCCGCACCGTTGTGAGTGACCCGGAGGCGCGCCGGGTATAGCAGACCATAGCGGATCCCCGGTATTTCGCGGAGCCGGCGACGGACATCATTGAATGCGGCTCGGGCACGAGCCGTCTTCGGGGTATGGTCGGGAAAGACAGAGAAACTCAGCTCTCCGATCTTGATCCGTTGCTGGGTCCTGGCTCGGCGCAATATGTCCACACAATCTGTATGATAGTGTAGACGAGCGATTATGGGGCGAGGGCGCTCTCCGGGCTTCGGCTGGAGAGTACGATGTGCGCGGTCCACGAGAGGCTCCTTCTCCAGGTTAAACGCCTCCTTGAGCAGAGAGGAAACATCCACAGCAGCAGAAAAGGTGGAAAAATCTTCGGGAATTCCCACTAATCGTATGTTATTGCGCCGCGATCTCGCCTCCAAATCCTCGCATTTATTGTCCAGTTTTATCAGCTCAGTTGACAGATGCTCCACTTTAGCCTGTATGGTATTAATGTCATCGGTGCAGGAGGAGAGCGATGTTTCCATTTCACCTACGGTGTTCTTCAGAGTACGCACCTCAGACTGGATGTTTGTAATGCTGCTGGATAACTCCGACTTCACTGCCTGTAGCTCAGTCTTGATGCTTGACAAGGTCTCGGTCAAAGCAGCTTGAAGCTCAGTTCTGAAAATAGCCGGCATCTCAACACGGAGTGACGAGAGGAGTTCGGCCTTGAAATCGTGTGGCGGAGCCTCACCGGCAGCTTCGACCAGGCAGGTGGAGGAGTCACTACGAGGCGGGGATGCAGTGTGTGCAGCAGGCCGCGGCAGTTGTACAGGTGGCTTGGCTTTTGGAGGCATTTTGGTCGGCAAAAAGACGGCTGAAATTCAGATTATGAAGGTGGGTTAGGGTTAGGGTTATTATTCCATATTACAGCAAGGGCAAAGTCTTAGGGATCGCACCACTCAAAATACTTAAAATTCTGGCCATTAAAATATCTTAAAAGTAAAATAAATTAATTATCATTATAATCCCAATAAAAAAAAAAAGGCAATGCACAGAAAGGATCTGTCGCTAACGCATCTCCTCCCAAGATCCCCGGATACAGTGTTTTTAATTTCCCTCTTAAGTGCCGAGTCTGTTGCTTGAACGTGAGCGCAGTTGCACATCTGGGCATGCAGCGTGGCTATAATGTTCTTCGAACATTACGAGTGTTGCAGCTTTTAGCGGCTTCAGGGCTTTAGCCTCATCTTCAGCACAGGCCAGGTCCGCTTCAGTTAAGGTCCACAGCTCCTTGGCATTCTTCCACACCTCAGTGGAGAATAAGTAAGAAACAGTGGGCGTCTCGAGCGCACGTTGAGCGGCCAAATTCAGACTGCGAGCAAAGCATTTCACGTGCAATAACTCCGCCAGTTTTTCCGGTGTTTCTTCTTTGCTTGTTTTGAGTTGAAGCGTGTGCTGTTTTTGCCTATGCTGCCCCCTTTGGCATTATTGTGCACTGCACCATAGGTGAAGTTTCGTTTTCAAGACGGCCGTCAAAGCATTTGATGCTGTATCGATACAGAATCAATCAATCAAATTTTATTTGTATAGCCCATATTCACAAATTACAATTCATCTCATAGGGCTTTAACAGGGTGTGACATCCTCTGTCCTTAACCCTCAGCAAGAGTAAGGAAAAACTACTAAAAACCCTTTTAACAGGGTAAAAATATGTAGAAACCTCAGAGAGAGCCACATGTGAGGGATCCCTCTCCCAGGACGGACAGAAGTGCAATAGATGCCACGTGCAGGAAAACATCATCAATAATCAAAGTCTCTAGCAGCATTTGATGAGGGTAGACATCCCGAAGGACAACCCCAACATGACATGCCAAGCAGTCCCGCTGCAAGCACAGTCCATGCTCAGCAACCATCTAGACCACGATCCACCATCCAGACCAGACGCCAATCCAGTCCTCAGTCACCGTCCACCGCCGCCCACCAGGACCCATCACAAGCCACCACCGCGGTCCTGGTCCACCGCCCGTGCCCAATGCCAACGCGACACAGGGTCCGCCACCAGCACCACGATCAGCCCACATGACTCAGAATCCGCCACAATGGATCCACCACTGCGACCCCCGGTGCACGATCAACAAACCGCAATCCATGGTGCGGCCACAGAGGCCCTGGATCTGCGGGTGATAAAGCAAAGGGATTCCGGGGAAGGGGGATAGGGATGGAGAAGAGGAAGGAGAAGCTGGAAAGAGAAGCTCCGTGTGTCATGTGTCATAAAATAGAACAAGTAACGTTCTGGCGCACTAATTAGCTCTAACTATAAGCTTTATCAAAAAGGAAGGTTTTGAGTCTACTCTTAAACGAAAAGATGGTGACTGCCTCCCGAACTGAAAGTGGTAGATTATTCCACAGCCGAGGGGCTTGATGGCTAAAAGCTCTGGCTCCTACTCTACTTTTAGAGAATTTAGGGACGACAAGTAGGCTTGAATTCTGGGAGCGGAGTGCTCTAGCGGGTTTATAAGGTACTAACAGCTCTTTAAGGTAAAAAGGCGCTATATTATTAAGGGCCTTGAAGGTGAGGAGGAGAATTCTAAATTCTATTCTAGATTAAACTGGAAGCCAGTGTAGCGATGCTAATATTGGAGAAATGTGCTCTCTTCTCTTTGTTCTCGTCAGGACACGTGCTGCAGCATTTTGGACAAGCTGTAGAGTCTTTAACGACTTACTGCTGGAGCCAGATAATAATGAATTACAATAGTCCAGTCTCGATGTAACAAAGGCGTGGACTAGTTTTTCTGCATCTTTTTGTGAAAGGACATGTCTAATTTTTTAGATATTACGCAAGTGGAAAAAGGCGGTTCTAGAAATTTGTTTTAAGTGACTATTAAAGGATGAATCAGGATCAAAGATCACTCCCAAGTTCCTGACTGTTTCATTGGAAGCAAGGGCAATGTCATCTAGCGCAGCTATATCATTAGATAATGCATCTCTAAGGTGTTTGGGTCCAAGTATTATAACCTGTTTTGTCTGAGTTTAATAAGAGAAAATTGCGGGTCATCCAGGTTTTTATGTCCTTGAGACATGTTCGAAGTTTAGTTAATTGATTACTTTGTTCAGGTTTTATTGACAAATATAACTGGGTGTCATCCGCATAGCAGTGGAAATTTACCGAGTGTGTCCTGATAATGTTTCCTAGTGGAAGCATATATAATGAGAATAAAATTGGGCCGAGCACAGAGCCCTGTGGAACACCATGGTTAACTTTGGTGCGCACAGATGACTCATCATTAATTTGCACAAATTGGGAGCGATCAGAAAAATACGATTTAAACCAGTTAAGGGCGGTTCCATTAATGTTAATTAACTGTTTGAGTCTTTGTAATAAAATTTGATGGTCAATTGTGTCGAATGCTGCACTGAGATCTAACAGAACGAGGACAGACACAAGCCCCTGATCTGAGGCTATTAAAAGGTCATTAGTGACTTTTGCCAAGGCTGTCTCTGTACTGTGATTGGCTCTAAACCCCGATTGAAAGTCTTCATATATATTATTTTCCCGGAGAAACTCACACAGCTGATTGGCAACAACTTTTTCTAAGATTTTAGAAATGAAGGGGAGATTAGATATTGGCCTGTAATTGGCTAAAACCTCTGAGTCTAGGGTGGGTTTTTTGAGTAGGGGTTTGATTACTGCTATTTTAAAAGACTGTGGTACAAAACCTGATGATAATGACAGATTGACAATGTTAAGTAACGAAATATCAATTAGGGGCAGAATTTCTTTAAGTAATTTTGTAGGAATGGGATCTAAGATACAGGTTGTTGGTTTAGAACCTGAGATTAATTTGTTAAACTGATCACGGCTGATCAGAGAGAAGCTGGAATGGGTAGGATTCTCAGCCGTTTCTGAGATCTCTGTTGTTGGGAGGGTATTAGTGCCAATTGAGGGCAGGAGATGGTTGATTTTATTTCTAATAGTTTGAATTTTATCATTAAAAAAGGTCATAAAGATATTGCTATTTAGGGATCGAGGAATACTGGGTACGGTGGAGGTGTGACTCTCTGTCAGCCTGGCTACAGTGCTGAAAAGAAACCTGGGGTTGTTTTTATTCTCTTCTATTAGTTTTGAATAGTAGGCGGTCTTGCTTTGTGGAGAGCCTTTTTATATTCTTTAACACTATTCTTCCAGTCTATTAGATTTTCAACATTGTTGCTGGAGCGCCACTTCCTTTCTAGTTTTCTTGATAATTGTTTTAACTCATTTGTCTGGGAATTATATCACGGAGCTAATTTACTATGTTTGACATTTTTCTTTTTTAGAGGCGCTATTGAGTCTAATGTTAATCGTAATGAGTCTGCAGCGCTATCGACGAGGTGGTCGATCTCAATGGAGCTCAGGGTTTTAAAGAATTTGTTGTTTATATCTACTGCTAATACGGGTTTAAATGTTATTGGGATTATTTCCTTAAATTTAGCTACAGCACTATCAGGTAGACATCTAGAAAATGAATTTTTTATTAGTGGCATATATTCAGTTATTGAAAAATCAAAGGTTATTAAATTATGGTCTGATAGAACTGGATTGCGTGGAAGTACTGTTAAATTTTCAATTCCGACACCGTACGATAATACAAGGTCAAGTGTGTGGTTACCACAATGAGTAGGTTTGTGCACACACTGACTGAAACCAATAGAGTCTAGTATTGAAATAAATGCTACGCTAAGGCAATCTTTATTATTATCAACATGAATATTAAAGTCACCAACAATAATAATTTTATCGGTCTTTAGGACTAAGTTTGATAAAAACTCAGGGAATTCCTTTAAAAATTCAGTATAAGCCCTGGGAGCACGGTAAACTACGGCAAATATGATTGGCTGTTGGTGGTTCCTGGATTGGCGTGGACGACTAAGAACCAGACATTAAAATGATTTGTAGCTGAGTTTAGGTTTAGGATTAATTGATAGACTGGAGTTAAAAATAGCAGCAACTCCACCTCCTCGCCCAGTTTCTCTAGGAACCTGTGAATTGATATGACTGGGGGGAGTAGATTCATTTAGACTGACATATTCATCAGGATGCAGCCACGTCTCAGTAAGGGATAATAAATCTATGTTGTAATCAGAGACTATTTCATTAACTAGTGATCTAATGTTTAAAAGACCACATTTAAAAGTCTGGGTTTCCTGTATTGTTTCAGAGGTTGTTTTAATTTGTATTCAATTTTTGTGTGGAGTTCTCGCTCTGTTATTGTTTAATTTCAATAATTTAATCGGACGGTGAACAGACACAATCTCTATGGGGTTTTGTGACTGATCCAGAGGGAGCGCAGAGAAGTGTTTAGCACTGCAGCTCTGCTTCCTGGTCCCAACTATGGGTTGTCATGTAATAGACTGAGTAATATTCCTAGATAAGAGAGCTGCTCCATCCCAAGTGGGATGAACGCCGTCTCTCCTAACAAGACCAGGTTTTCTCAAAAAAGTTAGCCAATTATCTATAAAGCCCGCACCGTTTACAGGACACCACTTCGACAGCCAGCGGTTAAAAGATAACATGCGGCTAAACACGTCATCACCTGTTGTATTAGGGAGCGGGCCAGAGAAAACTACTGTGTCCGACATCGTTTTAGCAAAAGCACACACGGACTCAACATTAACTTTAGTGATCTCCGACATGCGAAGCCGGGAGTCGTTGCTGCCGACGTGAATTACGATTTTATTGTATTTACCTTTTTTAGTTTTAGCCATTAACTTAAGTTTAGATTCGATGTCGCCGGCTCTGGCCCCTGGGATACAATTAACTATAGTCGCTGGTGTCGCTAACCTGACGTTTCTCAGAACCGAGTCGCCAATAATCAGAGTTTGTTTATCAGCGGGTGCCTCGCTGAGTGGAGCGAATCTATTTGAAACGTGAGCTGGTGGCTCTTTAATCGTGGGCTTTTTAAGTCTAGCACTATGCCCCCTCCGGGTTGTCACCCAGCTGCCCTGGGCTCCCGGCTGCACGGGACTAGCCTGGGGACTGCTAGTTAAGGCTAAGCCACGTGATAAGCTAGGTGGCTCCGCGGCTAGCGGGAGCCGGCTGACAACAGCTAACAGAGTTTCTAAGCTGCTGAGCCGAGCTTCTAAGTCGCTAAGCCGAGCCTCCATCGCTATCAACACACTACATTTATTACATGTACCACTACTGTTAAGGGAGGCAGAGGAGTAAGTAAACACTAGACACTCGGAGCAAGAGAGAGCAGTGGAGCAACAGGGAGAGAGAGAAGACATCGCTGCTATAGAGCTGCGAGGGTGAGCTCAGACAGAACACAGAATCACTAAGCACGATAGAGTATGGGTTGGTATGTGCGAGTGTTTAACTACAGACCGGTGATTTTAGCCGTAGTGCTACAGAGAAACAGTTGTGTTAAGCAGCGGAGCTAATTCGCAGAGCGACCACCACCAGTGGAAAGAAAACAGGAGATGACTAAGCACGCTTACCATAATGACGTCAGCAGTGAGCAGTGAACAGTAGCATCTGCATCGATGCGTGCATTGGCATGACGACGTCACGATATATCGCCATATCGATTTTTTGAGCACAGCCCTACAGGGTAGATGAGACCAGATTGTTTATTATTAATGTTCGGCCTCTGTACGACATTTTGGGCCACAGCCACTTCCATTTTTTTAATCTACCTTTGACCTTTTGTGGGACATTGTTCCAATTTTTCTTGATGTGGGTCTCATCTCCCAGGAAGACTCCGAGGTATTGGAGTCCTCCTTTCTTCCAGGCCAGACCTCCAGGCAGCCTGAGCCGATCCCCCAGCCTCTCTCCAACCATCAGAGCCTCGCTCTTCCCCCAGTTCACCTTTGCAGAAGAAATAAAACCAAAGTCATTTACAGTATCAGATAAAAGATCAATGTCTTTTTGTGTGTTCACAAGTATAATCAGATCATCTGCATACACAGATAATTTAAAAGATACACTACACTGGGGGAAACACACACCTTTTAAAACCTTCCTTAGCTTATGGAGCAGAGGCTCGATGGCCAGAGAGTACAACATCCCAGAGAGAGAGCAGCCCTGCCTCCCCCCTCTCCCAATGTCAAAAGGAGCACTCAGCTCACCATTTATTTTAAGAACACTCGCAATGTCTGTATAGAACACCCGGATCATGGCTATAAAACCTGGGTTTAACCCGAAAGCAGCCAGAGTCTGCCATAAGTACTGGTGTTCAACCCGGTCAAAAGCCTTTTCCTGGTCTATGGAAATAAGACCAATCTCTATTGCCAATGAACTGGAGAGGTCCAAAACATCTAGAATCAAAGTGACATTGTCACTTATGAGCCTGCCGGGCACACAGTAAGTCTGGTCAGGGTGGATGACGGACGCCATCACCTCCCTTAGTCTGAGGGCCAGAGCTTCGGACTGGACTTTGGACCGGCCTCCAGTTCTTTAGCTCTTGTAGGTCTCCCTTCTTCGGCAGCAGGGTGATTACGGCCCTCCTGCAGCTCAGAGGTAGCCTTCCATTCTGTTAACTATCGTTGACTACCTCGAGCAGATCCTGTCCTAAGATGTCCCAGAAGGACTTAAAAAAATCAGCAGGAAGGCCGTCTATCCCTGGAGCTTTGCCGCTCTGCAGGCTCATGGTGGCTCTGTGCAGCTCCTCCTTAGTAATTTCTGCGGCTAGCTCTGTGTTGTTGCTCCTGCTTACCTGAGGGAGACCATTCAGAAAGCTGCTGTACACATCTGGATTACTTGACCACTCACTCTTAAAGAGGTCTCTATAGAAACCGGTAGCACACTTCCTGATCTCAGACGAGTCTGAGACTTCGGAGCCGCTACCCGTTCATAAACAGTGAATGGTCTTCCTTTGTCCATTTTTCTGCTCCAACCCAAAGAAGAACTGGGAAAGGGGCATCCATCTGAGAGATGTTCATAAACCGGGACCTGACCAGAGCCCCCTGTGCTGAGACCCCCAGCAGGTTGGCTATAGCCGACTGTCTGGTCTTGAGGGAGTCTAAATGCCCTCGATTTCCTGTAGAAGCTACTAAAGACTGTAATTCTTCTACCTGTCTCTCCAGATCCCTCATTGTCCGGGTTAAATCTCTGCTGACATTGCGAGTGAACTGCTGGCAAAGTTGTTTTATTTGTATCTTTCCGATGTCCCACCACTGCTGAATGCTGCTTAAAGCAGGCCTGCTCTCTCTGTGGGAAAACCAAAACAACTTAAAAGCATTTCTAAAAGCCTGGTCGTTTAAAAGAGCTGTGTTAAAATGCCAATAGGCGCTCTTTAAACGAACATTTCTAATAAAAACAGAGCAAGAGACTAAACAATGATCAGTAAAACCCACAGGCTGAATAAAACACCTTTTAAAAATATTTAAATGGTGTTTAAAACAATAGAGTCTAGCCAGGGATAAAACATTGTCTCTGGCATGGCTCCAGGTGTATTGTCTGTGATTACTGTTAAAAAGCCTCCACATATCAGACAGCTCGTGTGCCTCGGTCAGTTGGTTCATTCTGAGGCCTGATGCAGGATGTGGTTCTAAATGATTCCTGTCTAAAGTGGGATTTTCTGTGCAGTTAAAATCACCTCCTAAAAACATAAAATCATCACCACTACATGGTTCAACAGTATCATCTAAAAAGTTTAAAAGTGCCATCCTGTCCACCCTACTCGTGTGCGCATAGACATTATTAGCATAAGGACACTGAAATCGAAAAATAAAAGTTGGAATAAATGTGGAAATAAATAAATAAATGCAGAATTAAATGAATCAATGTCTTAAACTTATTTCCACATTTATTTATTTATTTCCACATTTATTCCAACTTTTATTTATTCCGTGATATATTTCATTTTTCATTTTCAGTGTCCTTATGCTAATGAGAAAAGCGGGCCTAACCTCAGTCTCGAGCAGGATTGGTCAACTGAGCTACACACACAGCCCCTGCGCTCCGCCACACACTCGCTCAGAGACACTGGCAGTGACTGAGACTTGAGCTCTTCACCGTGAAGCAGCCGGTTAGTGACTTTGTAGAACAGTGGAAACACAGAGTTTCTCTGGTCACATCTGCTCAGAGATCAGCGGCTTCATGATCAGAGCAGAAGCTGCAGGTGGTTTGTACCGAGCTGGAGTTTCTGTTTCCTCCTTCTCCTCTCGGCTCGCTCCTTGTGCTCAGTAGAACACGTGACGCTCACAGTCAGGACTACCGACACCTAAATCATCCCAACAAAAAATAACCTTAACTAACCTGTGAACCTGAACTAGTTCATTTTAAGTGTGAACTGGCTCAACGCTGCAACAGCTACTGGACACCAGTCCGCGTTGAGAGGCAGACGTAGGGCTGGATCATTACACTCTTGTGACCAATCCTGCATGAGACTGCGGTTAGGCCCGCCTTTCTCATTAGCATAAGGACACTGCAAATGAAAAGGAAATGTATCAGGGAATAAATTAATGTGCAAATATATTTATTTATTTCTACATTTATTTTGGTATTAACATATTTATTTATTTCTGTATTCATTTATTTATTTCCTTTTTTATTTATTTATTTCTGTATTTATTTATACATTTATTTATGTATTTATTTTTACTTAAGTCATGTATGGTCCTCCATACTCTGCTTTGCGATGGTTCAGTTGAAGAAGTTAGTGAGTGAATTCAACACACCTGGGTCTGTGTGTCTTACAGGCAAGTACACTTGTGTATCGTCAGCATACAAATAAAACGAGACACCTGTGAATTATGTTCCCAAGGGGAAGCATGTTCAATCAAAATAAAATAGGCCCCAAGACTGATCCCTGCTGCACACCATACTTTAGAGTTTAAAATGAGGAGACACACCTCCTCATTAAAGAGGTGTCCCCCCCCCCCCCCCCCAAGTTCTCCAGTCTGTTTAAACAATGCTGTGGTCCACTGTGTCAAATGCTGCACTGAGGTCAAGAAGGACCAGGACTGACCACATGCTGTCATCAGAAGCCATTAGGAGGTCGTTGGTGATCCTGAGCAGGGCAGGCTCAATGCTGTGGTCCTTACTGAAGCCTGTTGTATTTGAAAAACACTGAATGTATGTACCTGGCTTCATTGTGTGAGGTTGAGCTCACAGTGTTATTCCTCTCAGACTGAAGATGAGTGGTTATGAGGAGGAAGAGGACAGAGCAGAGTCTCCAGTGTTCAGCTGTCTGTCTCTGAAGAGTGACTGGTCCAAGAGTCAGCCTCCAGAGTTCAGTAATGAACCTGGACCCTCACACACAGAGTAAGAGACTGTTTCTACTGGGACCTGCTCTGAAGAGGATCTAGTTTCCTCTAGTGTGGCCCCTGCATTAGGACACAGCTTCATTGAAGTTGGTGACTGATCTCTCAGAATCACTCAAAGAGCTCAGACCTCCACCAAGAACCAACACGCTCCTTATGAAACCACTTTGAAATCCACTAGAGACTCATTTTGATTTGGAGCTGCACCAAATTCCACACACTGGTAAACATCAGTCCTCTGAACAAGTCTGTGAAAGAGGACCCCCCCCCCCCCCCCCCCCCCCCCCCCCCCCCCCCCCCCTACCGATCTGGTTTACGGACCACAACCTTCCACCAAGTTTACTGGTAATCTGTCGTTTTTTTTAATCCCATTTACGAACCAAACAACACACATACATACTGGGTGAAAACAAAACCTCCTTGACAGAAGTAATGACTACCTGTGACTGTTACATGTGAGTTACCAGGAAATGTCTTCACAGGGAGAGGAAGAGGAGTCATTTTTCTGAGGAAGAGCAGTCGTCCTGCTGTGCTTCGTTTTGTTCCTTCATACAGCATCAACATTTAACATCGTTATAAAAGCACAAAGTTAAAAAGTTTTATTTTTTGTAGTTTTTCTGTATCTGATGAAAACAATCAGCAGATTCTGTCTCTTGACATTGTTTCTTGTCTTTCAGCAGATTGTGATCTGCAAGAGGTTATAGATGAACATACGCTCAGTCTGAGGAGGAGATGTGAACATGTGACTGAAGGAACTGATGAAATAGGAAGTAGAACCCTCCTCAACAGGATCTACACTGAGCTCTACATCACAGAGGGACAGAGTGAAGAGGTTAATACTCAACATTAGGAGAGGCAGCTTGAGACGGCTTCCAAGATGAAGAGCCTCCACGACACTCCCATCAAGTGCCACAACATCTTTAAAGCCTCCACTGACCAGCAGAGCAGCATCAGAGTCGTCCTGACCAACGGCGTCGCTGGCGTTGGAAAAACCTTCTCGGTGCAGAAGCTCACTCAGGACTGGGCAGAGGGTTTAGAAAACCAGGATGTGAGTCTGCTAGCTGTGCTTTCGTTCAGGGAGCTGAACCTGGTGAAGGACCAGCAGCACAGTCTTCTCACGCTGCTCCGTGTTTTCCATCCAGCGTTACAGAAGCTCACGGCAGAGACGCTCGCTGTCTGTAAACCTTTGTTCATCTTGGACGGCCTGGATGAAAGCAGACCTTCTCTGGACTTCAACAACAGGAAGCTTGTGTCTGATGTCACACAGAGGTCATCAGTCAACGTGCTGCTGACAAACCTCATCCGGGGGAATCTGCTTCCCTCGGCTCGCATCTGGATAACCTCCAGACCTGCGGCAGCCAATCAGATCCCTTCTTCATGTGTTGACAGGGTCACAGAAGTACGAGGCTTCACTGACGCCCAGAAGGAGGAGTACTTCAGGAGGAGATTCAGTGATGAAGAGCTGTGCAGCAGAATCATCTCACACATCAAGACGTCAAGGAGCCTCCACATCATGTGTCAAATCCCAGTCTTCTGCTGGATCAGTGCTGTAGTTCTGGAGCACATGTTGACCACAGACCAGGGAGGAGAGCTGCCCAAGACCCTGACTGACCTGTACTCACACTTCCTGCTGGTTCAGACAAAGAGGAAGAACAACAAGTACGGTGATGGACAGGAGAAGACTCCAAAGCAGCTGAAGAGGGCTCAAAGGGACATTGTCCTTAAGCTGGGAAGGCTAGCACTTAAACATCTAGAGGAAGGAAAGATCATGTTCTATCAAGAAGACCTGGAGCGGTATGGTCTTAATGTCCCAGGGGCCTCGGTTTACTCAGGAGTTTGTACTGAGATCTTCAGAAGAGAGTGTGTGATCTTCCAGAAATCAGTCTACTGCTTTGTTCATCTGAGCGTTCAGGAGTTTCTGGCTGCAGTCTACATGTTCCACTGTTACACCAAGAGGAACACAGAAGAACTCAACAACTTCTTGGGAACATATGGGAACAGATGGGGTACCTTCTCCCTGGATGACCTCCTGAAAAGAACCATGGAGAAATCCCTCACCAGTACAAATGGTCATCTGGACCTGTTTGTTCGCTTCCTTCACGGCCTCAGTCTGGAGTCCAACCAGAGAGTCTTAGGAGGCCTGCTGGGTTGGACAGAGAACAATCCAGAAATCATTGGGACAGTCATCAACAACCTGAAGGAGATGCAGAGTGATGACATTTCTCCTGACAGAAGCATCAACATCTTCCACTGTCTGATTGAGATGAACGACCACTCAGTTCATCAGCAGATGAAACAGTTCCTGACGTCAGAGAACAAATCGAGGGAGAAACTCTCTGATATCCACTGCTCAGATCTGGCCTACATGCTGCAGATGTCAGAGGAGGTTCTGGATGAGTTTGACCTGGAGAAGTTCAACACATCAGTCCAGGGTCGACGGAGACTGATCCCAGCTGTGAGGAACTGCAGGAAGACTCGGTGAGTCCAGACATGATCAATAACATGTTCAATCAGTGGAGATGAGTCGTTCTTCAAATACACTCAGTGTTGAATGATCCTCATTGTTTTGGGCAGCATGGTGTTGCAGTGGTCAACTTTGTTAGTGTAGCCTTTGTGTGTTTGTGTGTGTGTGGAAAAGTGGGACTGACTTCCCAGGGCCCAAAAGTGTCTACGTTCTGGGGCCCTTGAAAATCCTTAATGATTTAAAATATATATATATATATATATTAAATAATTGTACTAATTTCATTCCTGCTTAATGAAACTGTTTTATGTTTATATGCATTTAGAAACGGTGATTAATCAGATAAATCACAGCTTCTCTGTGTTTAGGATGAGAATCACTGACTGTTCCTTTAAACTGAAGAAGCAGAACTGGAAGTATCGTTTATTTTTCTTCCTGGTCAAACTAGAATTACCGCCCTGCGTTTGTACGCCACCACCAACCAGTGCAGTGTCAGTCCCTCCAGGTTCCTGACATGTTGCATTCACAATAATATGAGGTCACTGTGACCTTTGACCACTGAAATCTAATCAGTTTATCTTTTGAGTCCAACTGGTCAAAATGTGAAGAAATCCCCTAAAGACAGACTTGAGACATTATGTGCCAGAGGCCAGAAACGTGTTGTGTGACATTGACCTTTGGCCACCTGAATCTAATGAGTTCCTCTGTCAGTCTGAATGAACGCTTGAACCAAATCTGAAAGGATTCTCTTGAGGAGTTTTTAACATGTTCATGAGGCAAAAGGGGATTTACCAGGGTGAGGGTCACATGATCACGTTTTGTATGAATGTTGTGTTTTCTGATTTTATTCTCACAGATTTGATATTTTCTTTAATTACAGACTCTGGGGTTGTCGACTGTCAGAGACTCACTGTGAAGTCGTGGCCTCAGCTCTGAAGTCAGACCCCTCACATCTGAGAGAACTGGATCTGAGTGACAACGAGCTGCAGGAATCAGGAGTGAAGCTGCTGTGTTCTGGACTGGAGAGTTCAAACTGTCGACTGGAGACTCTGAGGTCCTTAAATCCTTCTTCCCTTTTCCAACTTTCTTTCTTATTCGGTTATTATTTATTTAGATTGTCTCAGTTCTGCTCTGCTCACTATCCCTCAGTCATCTGTCACTCACCCAGCCTGTCAGTCACGTCCACCTCATCAACTCCATTCACCTGCACTCACCTGCTCCTGATCACTAAGAAAGTGTCAGTAAATAACATGTGGACTGAGGCTGAGCACTCGTCTTCCTCAGGTTTTCAAAATAAGACACGTTCTTATTGAAACACCTTGGACAGTTGATAAGTATAGAAACAAACAGGAAGTGACTGTCAGGAGCCGTCCCTACTTTAAACAGTGTTTAATTACACAAACCTGCTCAGTGACCAACACACAGAGAACAAAGTGATGAATGAAACAATGGTCCAACATGTCTGATCTGATATTCATCTTCAGGTCACAGACTGGACTGAGATCAGCAGCATGTTGAGAGTCTGTGTTGACATGATGATGATCCACAACAACAGGAGGACACATTCTAATATTCATATTTCTTTATCCAGGTTGTTTGGCTGCAGTCTGTCAGAGATCAGCTGTTCTTCTCTGGCTTCAGCTCTGAGGTCAAACCCCTCTAATCTGAGAGAACTGGATCTGAGCCTCAACGACCTGCAGGACTCAGGAGTGAAGGAGCTGTGTGGTTTTCTACAGAGTCCAACCTGTCAACTGGAGACACTGAGGTCAGACATCATGTTTTATTGTTGAAGGTTCAGTGTGTAGAATGTAGTGACATCTAGTGGTGAAGTGTCATGTTGCAGCTGAACACCCCTCACTCCTTTCACCTGAATCTTCCACACTGGATCTTTAAGGTCAAAGTGCAGAATATGTGTTCCTAACAGTGGAGAAGAGATATCCTACGGCCTTAGTGTCTGAAATTATCATTAAACTTTTTGGCAGACTGCGTTCTCCGGGCTGGTGGAAGTGGACAGAGCCCACCGCATTCCGTAACCCCGACTGACGTCAGAGGGGGAACAACCATTATTGCAAAAATACACTGCGACCAGGACAGGGAGCTGATATTGCAATTAAGTCGGGAGAGAGCAACCTTGTATTTTGATGGTGCTAGGGTTCACATCTTTCCAGATTATACATCAGAGGTGATCAATCAGCGACAAGCCTTCGGTAAAGTCATCAAGACACTTCGTGGGGCTAATGTGAAAACTACTCTCCGCTTCCCTGGAGGAGCTGCGCGATGAGCATAATGGAAAGACTTAAACGTTTACTTCAGCAGACGATGAAGAGCGGGACCCCCCATTATCCCTTCCTCCCCATCTCTAGTAATTAAATGTTTTGGTAGCCTGTCTTGATATACTGTTAATAGGCGGAAAATTTAATTTATTCCTCTTTTAGAAAATCTAGTTTTTCTTGAATCTCTTCCCTTTGAATTTGCCTGATCACTTCACTTATTTGGGTCTAACTATTCTTGTGAATCCTACACTCTTACTTCAGAATAGTTTTACTTTTCAGTTAGCAAAGCTGAAAAATGATTTAGATTTTTGGAGGACTTCTTATAGGGCGTGTTAATACGCTTAAAATGGTGTCGCTCCCCAGGTTTTTGAACTTGTTTCAAAATATTCTAATCAACCTTCCGTTATCTTAAAAAAAACAAAAAATTTACTCAATAATAATGCTGTTTGTCTGGGGATATGAAACTGATTGTGTTGCCAAGACCCACCTACAAAACTGGGGGGTTAAAACCTTCCAGTGTTACAACATTACTATTGGGCAACTAATGCCAGAGCCCTAATATATTGGCAAGATCAGCTTCCCCAGACAAACGAGCTCCATGATGCGCCCAAGTGGTTGCAATTGGAATTAAACGCCGCAAGATTCAAGCTCTCTGTCAGCTCTTCTGGTTTCTACAAAGGATTTTCCAATGCTTCTAGTTAAGGACAATTTTGGAGACAGATATAAATCTTTAAAACACTCTCTAGGCCACACCTTTTGGTTTTGTCCTGAGATGTTCCCTTCTTGCACGATGTTTTTAAATGGTGTTCTAAGATGTATGATCTACAGATTGAACCTGACGCACTGGTTGCCTTGTTGGCTGCTCTGTAACTTCTCCTGCACTGCAACAAACTGTACAGCACACCGTTATGTTTGCAATACTAGTTGCAAAGGGAATAATACTCAGCGAATGGAAAGCTACCAGTGCTCCTTGTTTTTCCAGATTGTTCATGGAACTGGTTTCAGGGATACATCTTGAGAGGCTTCAGAGCAACACGCAGGGTTTTCATGAAATATTTGAGCGCACTTGGGGTCCAATTTATAGGAACCTTAACTTTCCAGAGTGAAACCCCAAATTTTGCATGATACCCATTCTGGCTTTTCCTCACCATATGCTTTATAATTTTAATTTACTGAATGATTAATTAGTAGAGGCTGTAACGTTCTAGCTTATCTCTGTAGAGTCTGGCTTCTTGCTTTTTCTTTGTGAAGTTAAATATAATTTGTAAAACACAGGTTCACTGTGAAGGAGTTACTGACGTCTCCAGGTGTCGTACATGTGAACGTAGTCCACTTGTTCACGTGTACGACTCCTGAACATGTCCAGCAAGATATTTAGAGACATCTAGTGGTGAAGTTACATATTACAAACAACTGAACCCAGAGGACTTTCAAGCTCTTTTCAGTCATAAAGTCTGTAAAATAGTGTCTGGACATTTTCTGGAATTTGACTTTCACATATGACGAACGGGGGGAGCAGCAGGAGGCCGGACATGACGTATAAATCCTGCAGTGGAAAGATCAGTGTTGTTGTTTACAGTTCATCCACACCAGCATCAGCCCTCATCACCAAAAGATCTGAAAGTCTTCGTCTTCTACGTGTACGGCTCCTCTTGTTCATCATGAGATATTTGAGTTCTTCCAGATTCACGTCCGTCACGTGTTTGTGTCCTCAACACGTCCACTCGCTCTCTGTGAATCCTCTGGACATTCACCTGCTCTATTCTCACATGGACTCACCCAGAAACTTAGGAGGCTGCAGGAGAAGTTCCAGAAAATGTCCAGAACAACTTGACTCAGACTTCAGGTCTGAAAACAGAGACAGTGATGTTTAGTCAAAGTCCTTTATTTTCACACATGGACTCAGTTTAATTTACAGTTTAGTTTAAACCTTTATACTTTATACTAGTCTTCTCTAGACTGAACAGCTGTAACTCCCTCATCTCTGGAATAAGCCAAAAGTCTCTCTCCTGCCTCCAACCAGTTCAGAACGCAGCAGCTTCTCACTGGTTTTAAACGGCAACATCACATCTCCCTGATCCTCGCTTCTCTCCATTGGCTCCCTGTCCGTTTTAGAATTGATTTTACAGATCACTTTTAAAGCATCTGGCCCCAAACTACGTCACAGAATTATTGAGCCTGTATTTTCCTGCACGCAGCCTCAGATCCTCAGGTGGATCCTGCTGTTCCAAAGTCCAGGTTAAAAACTAAACCGTGACCGTGCTTTTATCTCTGCTTTGGAATGGCCCCCTAAGGAGATAAGGCAGAGTCAGTGACTTTTTTTAATTCACTTCTTAAAACCCATTTTTATAGACTTGCTTTTATGTGATATTGTGTTTTACTGTGTTTTTATCATTTTTCACCTTTTATTTACTTGTTCATTTATGTCTTGTCATTTTACTGCTTTTATGGGTTCAATTTTTTATTTACTTTTCTTGTTTTGCTGTCAAAGCACTTTGTAAACTCTGTTTATAAAAAGTACTATATCAATAAAGTGTATTATTATTATCGTTTATCCAGGTTGGAGAGCTGCAGTCTGTCAGAGATCAGTTGTTCTTCTCTGGCTTCAGCTCTGAGGTCAAACCCCTCTCATCTGAGAGAAATGGATCTGAGTGACAACAACCTGCAGGACTCAGGAGTAAAGGAGCTGTGTGGTTTTCTACAGAGTTCAACCTGTCGACTGGAGACTCTGAGGTCAGTTTACTGACTGACTTTGTAGATCTCATGTCATTAATACGGCGTTTATACACAATTGATTTCATTGAATTCAAAATTGAAATAATTCCTCTTCATGCATAACTTCAATCCATTCATTTATTAATCTGTGACATTTTAAATATTCAGATACTTGTTAAAACACATCTGAGTTTAGTTCTGGATTTCCTCAACTGATCTGCAGGACAGAGACCGGGTCCAAAAAATCTATTTTTACTGAATCAGGACTCGTTTTTAATCCAACATGTCTGATTTCATATTTATCTTCCATGTTATGAGTCTGTGCTGACATGAATATTTGTCTGTTATTTTCACACATGAACTCAGTTTAATTTACAGTTAAGTTTTATTATTTTTTCAGGTTGATTGACTGCAGTTTGTCAGAGATCAGCTGTTCTTCTCTGGCTTCAGCTCTGAGGTCAAACCCCTCTCATCTGAGAGAACTGGATCTGAGTAACAACGACCTGCAGGACTCAGGAGTGAAGGAGCTGCTTGATCTACAGCAGAGTCCAACCTGTCGACTGGAGACTCTGAGGTCAGTAGATGGTTGGCGTCAGTCCACGCTGCTTTCATCAGTATTTTACTATACACAGTCAGTATCACAGATCCTGGGTCTGTACTATCAAGCAAGATTTGTGGTTATCGGGTTAACTTCAGGAAATTGTCTTGGTGTGGTTGGTGCACTGTTCATAAAACAACAATATAAAAACAATATAGAACGGGGCGGTGTGGCGTAGTGGTTAGAGTGATGGTTCTCCAACAAGAACGTTGCCTGTTCAAACCCCACTCTCTCCCATCTGCATGCCGAAGTGTCCTTGGCAAGATACTGAACCCCTAAATGGCCCCTCATGAATGTTGAGTGTACTAATTGTAAGTCGCTTTGGACAAAAGCGTCAGCCAAATGACATGTAATAATAATAATGTAATAGAACAACAATATATACAGTAAGAGTTATGGGCACGTGCGGTTCTAAGGAGCAGAGATTTGTGATAGTGCCAATAATGTATAGTTATAAATTATGTGCGGGTGGGGGGGGTGTCAGCAGAGTCAGTGTGATGCAGGGGGCTTGTTTGTGAGCCCCACTGCCATGGGGAAAAAACTGTTCAGGTGGCGCAAGGCTTTTGTCCTGATGGCCCGGAACCTTTTTCCGGACGGGAGTCTCTGGAGTAGGTGCTGACTGGGATGGGAAGGATCGGCAATGATTGCATTCTCTCCTACTGTGTGTCTTCATAGTGAGTGAGGAAGTGTGTGTCCTCAGAGACAGTGTGTGTCTTCAGAGTCAGTGAGAAAGTGTGTCCTCAGAGTCAGTGTGTGTCCTCAGAGTCAGTGTGTGTCTTCAGCGTCAGTTTGTGCCTTCAGTCAGTTTGTGTCCTCAGAGTCAGTGAGAAAGAATGTGTCCTCAGAGTCAGTGTGTGTCTTCAGAGTCAGTGAGAAACTGTGTCCTCAGAGTCAGTGTGTGTCCTCAGAGTCAGTGAGAAAGTGCGTGTCCTCAGAGTCAGTGTGTGTCTTCAGAGTCAGTGTGTGTCTTCAGCGTCAGTTTGTGCCTTCAGAGTCAGTTTGTGTCCTCAGAGTCAGTGAGAAAGTGTGTCCTCAGAGTCAGTGTGTGTCCTCAAAGACAGTGAGACAGTGTGTGTCCTCAGAGTCAGTGTGTGTCCTCAGAGTTAGTTAGACAATTTGTGTCCTCAGTCAGACAGTGTGTGTCCTCAGAGTCAGTGAGAAAGTGTGTGTCTTCAGAGTCAGTGTGTGTCTTCAGAGTCAGTGTGTGTCTTCAGAGTCAGTGTGTGTCTTCAGAGTCAGTTTGTGTCCTCAGAGTCAGTATGTGTCCTAAGAGTCAGTGAGAAAGTGTGTCCTCAGAGTCAGTGAGAAAGTGCGTGTCCTCAGAGTCAGTGTGTGTCCTCAGAGTCAGTATGTGTCCTCAGAGTCAGTATGTGTCCTCAGAGTCAGTGAGAAAGTGCGTGTCCTCAGAGTCAGTGTGTGTCCTCAGAGTCAGTGTGTCCTCAGTCAGTTTGTGTCTTCAGAGTCAGTGTGTGTCTTCAGAGTCAGTTTGTGTCCTCAGAGTCAGTATGTGTCCTAAGAGTCAGTGAGAAAGTGTGTCCTCAGAGTCAGTGAGAAAGTGCGTGTCCTCAGAGTCAGTGTGTGTCCTCAGAGTCAGTATGTGTCCTCAGAGTCAGTATGTGTCCTCAGAGTCAGTGAGAAAGTGCGTGTCCTCAGAGTCAGTGTGTGTCCTCAGAGTCAGTGTGTGTCCTCAGAGTCAGTGTGTCCTCAGTCAGTTTGTGTCTTCAGAGAGAGTTAGACAGTGTGTCCTCAGGGTAAGATTGTGTCCTCAGATTTAGTGAGACAGTGTATGTCCTCAGAGACAATGTGTGTTCTCAGAGTCAGTGTGAGGCTCCGGGTCAGTGTGTGTCCTCAGAGTTAGTGAAAAAGTGTGTGTCTTCAGTGCCAGTGTGTGTTCTCGAAGACAGTGAGACAGTGTGTGTCCTCAAAGTCAGTGTGTGTCCTCAGTCAGTTTGTGTCTTCAGAGTCAGTTTGTGTCTTCAGAGTCAGTGTGTGTCTTCAGAGTCAGTATGTGTCCTCAGAGTCAGTGAGAAAGTGTGTCCTCAGAGTCAGTGTGTGTCCTCAAAGACAGTGAGACAGTGTGTGTGTCCTCAGTCAGTGTGTGTGTCCTCAGAGTCAGTGTGTGTGTCCTCAGAGTCAGTGTGTGTCCTCAGAGTCAGTGTGTGTCCTCAGAGTCAGTGAGAAAGTGTGTCCTCAGAGTCAGTGTGTCCTCAGTCAGTTTGTGTCTTCAGAGAGAGTTAGACAGTGTGTCCTCAGGGTAAGATTGTGTCCTCAGATTTAGTGAGACAGTGTTTGTCCTCAGAGACAATGTGTGTTCTCAGAGTCAGTTTGTGTCCTCAGAGTCAGTGTGTGGCTCCGGGTCAGTGTGTGTCCTCAGAGTTAGTGAAAAAGTGTGTGTCTTCAGTGCCAGTGTGTGTTCTCGAAGACAGTGAGACAGTGTGTGTCCTCAAAGTCAGTGTGTGTCTTCAGAGTCAGTTTGTGTCTTCAGAGTCAGTTTGTGTCTTCAGAGTCAGTGTGTGTCTTCAGAGTCAGTCTGTGTCCTCAGAGTCAGTGAGACAGTGTGTGTCCTCAGAGTCAGTGTGTGTCCTCAGTCAGTGAGACTGTGTGTGTCACATCCTGGGATTCAAACGTGTCTCATCAAGAATCTTCTTCTCTTCCACTCGTATTGTTAGTAAACAACAGATTCAGATCTCGTGGCCTCGAGTTATTTATCTCGTTCACACACGTTATTATATCGTGGTCACGTAATATATTTTTACCAGATAACACCAGGGGGCGCTGTAACTTACACTGACACAATCACAGATGTGTTACCAGCTGTTCTTCCTGCATTTAGCAGCTGTAACTGAGTTTCTTTTATTCTGGATCATGTGTTTGTTCTCCTGATTTTTATTATAGAACAGTTTGATCCAGGTTGTGAAATATGAGGCTCTGCTGTCAGTCAAACTGTCCATGTCTGTGATTGGTCATAGGCAGTAAACCCCGCCCCTTTTTGTGCACGTGCTCACACAGTGAAACATGGCTTCACCTGTAACAGCAGTAAATCCACCTCTCAGGTGTCCACTCTGCACTTTGACATGCAGAGGACACACACTGAGCTCTTAGCGTGTTCATTCCAACACGTGAACATGAAGCAGAGAGGAAGCTGCTCCACCTCTGAACAGGACTGAAGTCCCTGCTGCTCTTTCTACTGGATGAGCTGCATCACTGACTCACAGCTGATGAAGTGAGTCTCTGTAACACTGATGTCTTCTTCTCTCAACAGGTGGAGGAGGGAGGACTGAAGGTGAGTGTGAAGAGGACAGTGTGTGTGGACGGAGGCTGAGCTGTGTCCTGAGGATCCAGAGGCTGAAGCAGCAGCAGCTTGTGTGTAGAGCGGCTCTGACTGGGCCTTGTTGCTGGGAGGCAGAGTGGAGACAGAGCTCCAGAGGAATCAGAGGAGGTGAGCTGCTCTGAGATCAGCTGTCACACAGTGTCCAGTCCACCGTCCTCCCTGTGTGTTCCTGTGGATGTGACACAGCATCATCACTGGATCTGCTGCTGCTCTGTCCTTTGACTCACAAAAGTCGTAAATATTTTCAAGTTATGTGCAGAAAAATGTGCAAAGTTAATGCAAATTTAAATTTCCTATGTAAAAAGTGACATATTTACTGGTGGGGACATGAAGCTGTGAGCAGTCGCTGTTATAAATAAATATCTGCTGAGTTTAAGCTTCTTATATTTTAAACAGTTTCACCCTGATCCTGTTGACGTGTTAGCATGTTGTGTTGAAAACTAAAAACAGGTAAAAAATCTCAGCTTCAAATGATTTAATTCAACTGCTGCAGGAAAACCACGAAATCCAGTTTGATCATCACAGAAACGTCTCTTTCAAACCTCAGCTTGTTTTATTCACATGTAAAATCTTGTGGCTGCTTTGTTTACATGAATCATTTCTTTATTATTACATGAAAAAAAACAGTTTCCACAAGATTAAATGATCTGAGATCACATGACTCACTGAGGAGGCTGTGGTGGCGTCTTGTCATGAGGGCGAAGGGGCGAACCCACATTTACACGATGGATCAGACACATGGCACCGTTTGGTAAATTAGGCCCGGCACTTATTGTGTAGTGTCACTGTGTCGTGTCACCACTGTTTGTAACGATGTCTTTTTAATGTTGAAATGAGTTGTTCCATTCTGTCCTGAATAAAGAATCCCATTAATTCATTAATCAAAGATTCTGATACATTCTGTGTTTTACTTAATTATTCTGTAGCTAACATTAGATGAACCTTGGTCCTGATCACCAGATCTGACTAGCTTAGCTAATTTAGCTTTTTTATCTTTGGCTCTTTGTCCTGGAAACAAGCGACAACTCAAACTAAAGAGAAACTCTATTGAAGTGAATTATTAAAAAGAAAATCAGTCACTGAATTGAAGATGGAGGCACAAACACAAAATCATGTCCAATGTGGTTCAGACAAACGGAAATTAAGTGATGAAGCTGATTTAACTGAACTGTGTAAACAACCTGTTTATCTCTGCACATGGACCCACTCACCTCATCTCTTAATTCCTGTCATAAAACTCCATGAAGAAGAAAGAAGTCATCAGTTCTTCCTCTATCGCTGAGTCTCCTTCCCTTCTTTCCTCAACCTCTCTCCGAGTGCACCCCCTGGTGGTATAAGCACTGAAATGCATTTAATACACTTAGACACACACACCATCATGGGAGAGAAGCTGCTGGATCATGTGTGCAGAGCATTACAAGACCAAATCACTTACTGACAGAAACGATATTAACAAACACAGTTCTGTCTGAGCAGGAACAACAGCTTGACACACAGAGCGATAGAAAACTGATGTTTCCTGACGCAGCTCTGAGGTCAGATGTTTCCAGGTCTCAGGTCGACTCGCTGACCTGAGCCGGTGTCGAGTGGGAGGACGTGATGGAGCCATCGGGGGTCGGACACAGGGGAGAGACTCCTCCTCCTCCTGCTCCATCTCTCTCTCTTTTGTCTCCCCTCAATGAACTCAACACAGGCGACACTAACACTCCCTCCCACAGAAGAACAGGTCTCCAGCATATTTACTCCTGGGGGGTTATCGTCTGGTCTCTGTTTTATTGACTCTGGAGAGTTTGTCCCCTGAGAATCCAGGTTCAGTGAAATCTCTGAAACGACACTTTCAACCAACGTGAAGACTGTGAGTGACCACGATAACAGACATGACTTCATTAAGGAGTTAACACGGGCTGAAGCCTGAACGATAAAACTGCTCCTCTGTTGGTTTTCACGATGATTGTGATGTGAAACTTTGGGCCTGAAGCAGTGATGGTGCTTCCTTTAAACAGATGATGAATTTATTGTCATTGTAAGAGCCACCATGCAGCCTGTGTAAATACATATTAATGTTGGTTTGATATGTTCTTAAATTATCCAGATTTGTAGTTTTATTTTGAAACAGTTAATATATATTTTGTATAGTGTGTCTGCTGTATTTAATTATATTCTGTTTTGGATGTTGTTTGCGACAGTTGAGGATACCGTAATGCAGTTCAGTGCACATGTAGGTTGTTGTTATTGACCGTGAGAAGACATTGTGAAAAGACAACATTGCCGATTTGGTAAAGGACCGAAATAAGGTGAGTCTGTAAAATTAGCTGGAACTGGAAAATAAACCCTTTTCAAGATTTACCTGCCTCCTTGAAGTGTGTCTGCATTGGGTTTTCACAACAAGGCAAAGTATATATGTTGGACACGAGTCAGACTCAACAAACACTCCACAGGTTTAATATAAGTGTCCTTTGATAACGTGGAACGAGGTCAAACAGCCACTACAGTCATATTAAAACAAACCTAGCCCCCCCCCCCCCCCCCCCCCGCCTCTCTCTCTCAAACCATCTTTGACAAACATTTATTAAACGTCTACTTTGAGATTTTAGTTTGGTCCCATCTGCTAACATGGAGGAGGTAAGGTTCATGACATGTAGTGCAGCCAGATACTAGGGGGCGATCTAGATGTTTTGGCTTCATTTCAATCTGGGAGCAGTGACAGACTTCACATTTAAATGGTGTCCTCGGGTCAGACATATTTTGGAAAAAAGCTGCTCTGGCATAATTTAGATTTTCAGTAGGATTTCATAACTTTCACTCATGAAACTAAAGTTACCAACAATAATAATTGTATCTGTTTTCAGGACTAGGTTTGAAAATTCAGAAGAAGCCCCAGGAGCACGCTGAACTACAGCAAATATGATGTTGATATTTCTTGGATGGGCGTGGAAAACTATCTTTCAAATAAGTTGTCGATTACACCATCAATTATTAACTAAACAAACAGGGAGGAGGAGCCTGAGAACAGGGAAGTGACTCCATTTTCACTTGGATGAGCAGAAGGAAGGAAAGTGAGCAGGTGAGTGTGAACACAACTTTCTGAAAGTTTTACTGTCTCACTCTCACACCTGCTGTTAACATCCGTCTGCTGATCACACCACTCTAAGTTTGTCAGTTCACACCTGGTGACAGACGTCATGTGATCGGATCCCAGAGACAGATGTGAACAGCAGCTGTGGATCAAAGAGCCTTCAAAGGACTAATTAACAGAGTTAACTCACAGTTTCATGTTTTATCTTCAACACATCTGTTCATCAAGTGTTTAATAACAGAACGTGATTTCAGAATCATACTTTACTTTACAGTCAGCTTGTGTGTGTGTGTGTGTGTGTGTGTGTGTGTGCGTTTCTCCTTGCTTGGTATTTTTGGGTGTGTTTCTTGAACAGACTTGTTTGTCCTGATTCCTTTGAGCTCACAGTGTTTTTCCTCTCAGACTGAAGATGAGTGGTTATGAGGAGGAAGAGAAGGAAAGAGCAGAGTCTCCAGTGTTCAGCTGTGTGTCTATGAAGAGTTACCAGTCCATGGATCATCCCAACAACTTCAGTAATGAACCTGGACCCTCACACACAGAGTAAGAGACTGTTTCTACTGGGGCCTGCTCTGAAGAGGATCTAGTTTCCTCTAGTGTGGCCCCTGCATTAGGACACAGCTTCATTGAAGTTGGTGACTAATCTCTCAGAATCACTCAAAGAGCTCAGACCTCCACCAAGAACCAACACGCTCCTTATGAAACCACTTTGAAATCCATTAGAGACTCATTTTGAGATCTGGTTCACAGACCACAACCTTCCACCAAGTTCACTGGTAATCTGTGTTTTTTTATAATCCCACTAACGAACCAACCAACACACAAACATACTGGGTGAACACAAAACCTCCTTGACAGAAGTGATGACAACCTGTGACTGTGACATGTGAGTTATCAGGACATGTCTTCACAGGGAGAGGAAGAGGAGTCATGTTTCTGAGGAGGAGCAGTCGTCCTGCTGTGCTTCGTGTCAGGACGTCCTGAAGGATCCAGTCTCCACCAGCTGTGGACACTGGTTCTGCAGACAGTGCATCACCTCATACTGGGACCAGTCTGGTTCTTCAGGAGACTCCTCCTGTCCCCAGTGTGGACAAAGATCCAGAACAGGAGCTGGAGGTCAGACAGCCGGTCAGAGCAGCACTGTACATGTGTCTGCTGATGTCTTCACTTCTGACAACAGCACATGTGGTTTTATTTTGTTCCTTCATACAGCATCAACATTTAACATCGTTAGAAAAGCACAAAGTTAAAAAGCTTTTATTTTCTGTAGTTTTTCTGTATCTGATGAAAACAATCAGCAGATTCTCAGATTCTCTGTCTCTCACATTGTTTCTTGTCTTTCAGCAGATCGTGGTCTGCAGGAGGTTTCAGATGAACATATGCTCAGTCTGAGGAGGAGATGTGAACATGTGACTGAAGGAACTGATGAAACAGGAAGTAGAACCCTCCTCAACAGGATCTTCACTGAGCTCTACATCACAGAGGGACAGAGTGAAGAGGTTAATACTCAACATGAGGTGAGGCAGCTTGAGACAGCTTCCAAGAAGAAGATCCTCCACGACACTCCCATCAAGGTCCACGACATCTTTAAAGCCTCCACTGACCAGCAGAGCAGCATCAGAGTCGTCCTGACCAACGGCGTCGCTGGCGTTGGAAAAACCTTCTCGGTGCAGAAGTTCACTCTGGACTGGGCAGAGGGTTTAGAGAACCAGGATGTGGGTCTGCTGGCTGTGCTTTCGTTCAGGGAGCTGAACCTGGTGAAGGACCAGAAGCACAGTCTTCTCACGCTGCTCCATGTTTTCCATCCAGCGTTACAGAAGCTCACTGCAGAGACGCTCGCTGTCTGTAAACCTTTGTTCATCTTGGACGGCCTGGATGAAAGCAGACTTTCTCTGGACTTCAACCACAGGAAGCTTGTGTCTGAGGTCACACAGAGGTCATCAGTCAACGTGCTGCTGACAAACCTCATCCGGGGGAATCTGCTTCCCTCGGCTCTCGTCTGGATAACCTCCAGACCTGCGGCGGCCAATCAGATCCCTCCTGCATGTGTTGACAGGGTCACAGAAGTACGAGGCTTCACTGACTCCCAGAAGGAGGAGTACTTCAGGAGGAGATTCAGTGATGAAGAGCTGAGCAGCAGAATCATCTCACACATCAAGACGTCCAGGAGCCTCCACATCATGTGTCAAATCCCAGTCTTCTGCTGGATCAGTGCTACAGTTCTGGAGCACATGTTGACCACAGACCAGAGAGGAGAGCTGCCCAAGACCCTGACTGACCTGTACTCACACTTCCTGCTGGTTCAGACAAAGAGGAAGAACAAGAAGTACGGTGAGGGACATGAGACGAGTCCACAGCAGCTGACAGAGGCTGACAGGGACCTTCTCCTGAAGCTGGGGAGGCTGGCGTTTAAACATCTGAGGAAAGGAAACATCATGTTCTACCAAGAAGACCTGGAGCGGTGTGGTCTTAATGTCACAGAGGCCTCAGTGTACTCAGGAGTTTGTACTGAGATCTTCAGAAGAGAGTGTGTGATCTTCCAGAAATCAGTCTACTGCTTTGTTCATCTGAGCGTTCAGGAGTTTCTGGCTGCAGTCTACATGTTCCACTGTTACACCAAGAGGAACACAGAAGAACTCAACAACTTATTGGGAACATATGGGAACACAGACACCTTCTCCCTGGATGACCTCCTGAAGAGAACCATGGAGAAATCACTCACCAGTACAAATGGTCATCTGGACCTGTTTGTTCGCTTCCTTCACGGCCTCAGTCTGGAGTCCAACCAGAGAGTCTTAGGAGGCCGGCTGGGTCGGACAGGGAACAATCCAAATATCATCCAGAGAGTCATCACCAAACTGAAGAGGTTGAAGAGTGAAGACATTTCTCCTGACAGAAGCATCAACATCTTCCACTGTCTGACTGAGATGAACGACCACTCAGTTCATCAGCAGATGCAACAGTTCCTGAAGTCAGGGAACAGATCACAGGAGGAACTCTCTGAGATCCACTGCTCAGCTCTGGCCTACATGCTGCAGATGTCAGAGGAGGTTCTGGATGAGTTGGACTTGAAGAAGTTCAAAACATCAAAACAGGGTCGACGGAGACTGATCCCAGCTGTGAGGAACTGCAGGAAGGCTGAGTGAGTCCAGACATGATCAATAACATGTTCAATCAGTGGAGATGAGTCGTTCTTCAAATACACTCAGTGTTAAATGATTCTCATTGTTTTGGGCAGCATGGTGTTGCAGTGGTCAACACTGTTAGTGCAGCCTTTTTGTGAGGAGGAGGTCCTCCTGGTGTCTGCAGGGTTTTTTCTGGGTTCTCCAGCTTCCTCCACAAACCCAAAGACATGTAGATCAGAGTGAGTTTGATTGGAGACTGAGATTCAGTGTCAGCTGAGATTGGCTCCAGGCCCCTGAGACCGCTAAAGGATAAATGGCTACTGGCTGGAGTGTATGTGTGTGTGTGTGTGTGTGTGTGTGTGTGTGTGTGTGTATGTTTGCACGTATAACGTGGCGTCGTAGTGGGGGGGAAATGGAACTGACTTCCCATGGCCCAAATGGGGAGGGGAGCCCTTGAAAAGCCCTGATGATTTAAAATATATATAATAATAATGAATGATATTTATTTCATTTCTAAGAGCTTGAAACTAATGAAACTGGTAAAATCGATTGAGGTCACCTGTCTCACCAGCTGCGGCTGGTGAAAAATATTCCTGGTGGGGCTGTACCATACTCAGGTCTTAATAACCATCCCATTACGATTCAACACAAACTACAGGTTACCAGTTCTTTGAGAAATTGTTGGAATTTATTTAATTTCAATAATAAATAAATGTCCTTTTTTCACAAAAACAGATCCCTAACAGTAAACTGCATACTGCACTAACTTACAAAACTATACATCAATCAAAATAAAAAATTAAACGTACAGAATAAATAATAAGCTGATTGATAAACAATGTAAATTAATATTAGTTGTTGCCCTTGTGCTCAGATAGTAAGTAGAGGCTTTGCATCATTAAACTACTGACTGAGTCTGGTTACTAGTGTTTACTAAGTACACATTCCTGAAACATATACAGTATTATTAACAAACACTGTTAAGACAAAGTAAAAGGCGGTGCCATACACTGCTGGATATCTTATGAGGAGAATTATACACAAAAAAATACATAGTCAAATTATCCACCTCTTCATTGTGTTTTCTCCCCTGACCCTGTGGCCTTCATCCAGCTGAACAGCGATGTTAGTTGTGCCTAACATGGCTATAGCTTCCTTATTTTTTCCTTGTGGGCCCTTCTAGACTCATGTTTCTTCATTTTCTCGGATATATGTTTCATATCTCTTACTCCAGAAACAGTCTGTGCTGTTTCTGTAGCTTTAAAAAGTCCACAAGGAAAACAAAAGACTGCATTTACATGGCTACTTCCTGTTGCCAAGCCGTTGTGCTGTACCAGTTATGGGAAAATCAAGTGAGCCTGCTGCCGTCATGTCACTAGTTCCGTCCGATTTCCTCCACCGACACTGAGCGACCGGGCTTGGGCGCTAGCAGATCAATTTTCACTAGAATCACCCTTCCTGCATTTTTTTGGACGATGTTGATTGGCCAAATTTACTTTGCTATTCGCATATCTTCCCCAGCAACAGTCTCTTATTGGCTCCTGGTCTCAACATTGCCAGCGCCCCTGAACCACAGACTGTGGCTTGATCGTTACCCACACATTTCAACTGAACATATAAATAAATAAAAAATACACTCTCCACAAGGGAGGGGGCACACTAGCGCCCTCTATTGGCCGGCAAACACTGTATGTGTGTTTATATATATATAAAATATATACAAATATATATACACACATGTGGAAAGGGTTTTTCCAAGAGAACAGCTAGCTCAGTGTGAGGAGACAATCACTTAATCCAAGTGACTAACCACCCTGCCTTTGTACGCCACCACCAACCAGTGCAGTGTCAGTCCCTCCAGGTCCCTGACATGCTGCATTCACAATAATATGAGCTCAGTGTGACCTTTGACCTTTGACCACTGAAATCAGTTTATCCTTGAGTCCAACTGTCAAAATGTAAAGAAATCCCCTAAAGACAGACTTGAGACATCATGTTCAAGAGGCCAGAACATGTTGTGTGACATTGACCTTTGACCTTTGACCACCTGAATCTAATAAGTTCCTCTGTCAGTCTGATTGAACCCTAGTGCCAAATCTGAAAGGATTCTCTTGAGGAGTTTTTAACATGTTCATGAGACAAAAAGGGGATTTACCAGGGTGAGGGTCACATGATCACGTTTTGTATGAATGTTGTGTTTTCTGATTTTAATTCTACCAGATATTTTCTTTAATTACAGACTCTGTGGTCATCAACTCTCAGAGACTCACTGTGAAGTCGTGGCCTCAGCTCTGAAGTCAGACCCCTCACATCTGAGAGAACTGGATCTGAGTGACAACAAGCTGAAGGATTCAGGAGTGAAGCTGCTGTGTTCTGGACTGGAGAGTCCAAACTGTCGACTGGAACTCTGAGGTCCTTAAATCCTTCTTCACTTTTCAGACTTTCTTTTTTATTGGGTCATTATTTATTTAAATTGTCTCAGTTCTGCTCTGCTCACTGTCCCTCATTCATGGACTGAGGACTCGTCCTCCTCCGGTTTTCAAAATAAGACACATTCTTATTGAAACACATTGGACAGTTGATACAGGTTGAAACAAACAGGAAGTGACTGTCAGGAGCCATCCCTACTTTAAACAGTGTTTAATTACACAAACCTGCTCAGTGACCAACACACAGAGAAGAAGGTGATGAATGAAACAATGGTCCAACAAGTCTGATCTGATATTTATCTTCAGGTCACAGACTGGACTGAGGTCAGCAGCATGTTGAGAGTCTGTGTTGACATGATGACGATCCACAACAACAGGAGGACACATTCTAATATTCATATTTCTTTATCCAGGTTGATGAGCTGCAGTCTGTCAGAGATCAGCTGTTCTTCTCTGGCTTCAGCTCTGAGGTCAAACCCCTCTCATCTGAGAGAACTGGATCTGAGTAACAACAACCTGCAGGACTCAGGAGTGAAGGAGCTGTGTGGTTTTCTACAGAGTCCAACCTGTCGACTGGGGACTCTGAGGTCAGTTCAGAGTTCAGGCTTTTGTAGATCTCATATCTATAAAACAGCATTTATACACAATTTATCTAATTTAATTATAATTTAACATACTTCCTCTTCATACATGACTTGAATCCATTCATGAATTAATCTGTGACATTTTAAATATTCAGCTACTTGTTAAAACAATGAGTTTAGTTCTGGATTTCTTAAACTGATCTGCAGGACAAAGACCAGGTCAAAATAATCTATTTGTTCTGAATCAGGACTCGTTTTTAGTCCAACATGTCTGATTTCATATTTATCTTCCATGTTATGAGTCTGTGCTATATGTCTGTTATTTTCACACATGAACTCAGTTTAATTTACAGTTAAGTTTTATTCTTTATCCAGGTTGTATCGCTGCAGACTGACAGAGATCAGCTGTTCTTCTCTGGCTTCAGCTCTGAGGTCAAACCCCTCTCATCTGAGAGAACTGAATCTGAGCTTCAACAACCTGAAGGACTCAGCAGTGAAGGAGCTGTGTGGTTTTCTACAGAGTCCAACCTGTCGACTGGAGACTCTGAGGTCAGTAGATGGTTGGAGTCAGTCCACGCTGCTTTCATCAGTATGTTACTAAACACAGTCAGTATCACAGATCCAGGGTCTGTGCTACCAAGCAGGATTTGTGGTTATCAGGTTAACTTCAGGTTTAGTTTTTTCAGTTCTACGAAGCCTGTCCACTTCTTAACGAGATAAATCACCATGGTAACTTCTGATGAACAGCTAACCTGCTCGAGGTTAAGTTGGAGATCAACCCGTATAGAAGCTCCGCCCACTGACCACAGTGACTCTACACTGTTGTGTGGTGCACACTCTCCTTAAAGGGACGGATAAGGGAAGTTTAAATCAAAGTCTGGTTGGTTCAGTTGATCTCTAACTCACCCAGAATATCTCAATGTCTCAAGACTCATCCTGTCCCCAAAACACCAGATGACCTCAGTCAGCTTCCTGGAGACAGGTCCATGTGTCTTCATAGAGTAGCGATGTCAGAGGATTCCACCACAGTGTGTGGTGGAATCTTAGCCTGGATGCCAGACGAACTTAGCCCCGCCGACAACATTTTTGGTCGGGCAGTTCGGTCTGGAGTCGCTCGTTGAGGAAAAATTATGCCCGACCGGGCCAATCAGATTGTCAGGGCGGGCTTTATACGATGATTGACAGATGATCAACGGTAACGTAATCAACCACGTCATCAAAGTGCCCTCGGGTTGAATTCGTTTTCAACAAACATGGCTGCCGCTGGCGAGCTGAGATGTGTAGATGCTGCCATTGAGTCTGTTTTAGAAGACACCGACAGCGCATTCATTTTGAAAGAGGAACACAGAACGTGGAGGCGACGCCAAAGCACCGCGCTAATCCCTATCGCCCCGGCGCTTGGCTGTTCACACCGGACACTGAAGCGACGCTGAACCGCCGGGCAGCGCTAATAATATCACCCGTTGATCCAGTAGATCGCTGCACGGCTTTGTGCCGGTCACACCGGAGGCTGAAGCACCGCGTTGCGCCAAGGCTGCCTCGCGGTGCTTCAGCCTCCGGTGTGACCGGCACAAAGTTTTAACATGGGAGTGGATGGGAGCCAGCTGTTATTTAAGGCTTGGCGCTGCGCTGAAGCGTCCGGTGTGAACCCAGTAAATAACACACAATGCGTTGCTTAGCATACGTCACATACTACGTTGCTCTTGTTGTGCAATAATGCTTAAAAAGTGTTACCATAGAATGGTGTGCCTTTAGGCACTCAATAAATTTGGTTATCAAAATAAAATGTAAAACATTAATATTTAAAACATTAATATTAAATCATAACTTTAATTGGTTAAAGTTCTCGCGGGGCACCACCCTTCATAGAAGGGAAAAGATAGCCAATTTATTGATTAAGATCAGTCTCATTTAGATCTAGTTCAATTAGAAATCTCAATATTTTACCATTAAAGATTATATAATGAACAATGAAGGTTTATGGAGTTCTTAACAGTGTAACAGTTGGCAAGATTCACTTATGCAATATTAATGACAGAACATTTGTGAAAGAAGAACATTTATTATGAACATAATAACGTATAAAAACACAAATTACTAAACAATCAAACTAACTAACAAGGAGGTGTGTGAGTGTGTGTGTGTGTGAATGTAAATTAGCATGCTTTAAAAATGGTCCCTAAGATAAGAGCCCCCCCCCCCTTCTTCTGAGGTTGCTTTATGGCCGTTGCTTTACGGCTGAGGGGGAAGGTTTAACTTGGTGAGATGCTTTGCGTGTCTGTGTGTATGTTAATCAGATAATGATAGTCAGGGACAAAGCCTGTGGCGAGCCTAACTGCCATTAACCTTCATTTAACTCATACCTACAACATCACAGCATATATCAAACTTATAAACACACACCGATCAAATAAACAGTCTTGCTTAGCGTAGTATAATTATTAAGCCCAGATTATGTTACCAGTCCGAGGGAAAGGGGAAAAGAAGTTGCAGTCCAGTTGCAGTTCTGTGACGTCTCCTGGGTTTGTGGTCGTAGAGTTCTGCATTCGCGATTCTGTCGAGCCGTGTGCTCAGATGCTGGTTGAAGTTTTCCTGCAGGACATCGCGTCGCTACGAGGAGTTTTGTAGAGCTTGAAGGGCGAGGAGATTTCCTTGGGAGGGGTGAGCTGGGAGCTGCACCTCTGACCTCCGGTTGTGGGTTGGATAGAGAAGGAAGCTGGATCAGCCAGGCCTTAGAAGGATTGTAGAAAGAGAGCAGCCTTCCGCCCTCGGCGGGATGGAAGAAGAGAGAGATTTTAGGCAGACCTCTCCTTATATTGGCCCCGGTGACCTCACAGGTCTTGGACCAGAGTGACCAATAGGAGTGACCCCCCAGGTTCTTGACACCTTTGTGTGATATTGCCCAGATCCCAGGACATGCAGCATCCTGTTACATCCTCTGGGAGACTGAGTTCCTTGACTGTCTTAAGACAAAGGGAACATCTGGCACTCTGGGAGACTGAGTTCACTCCAGAACATGCGGCTCCCTTGTTTCAAGTTTGACTGAAGGGAGGCCTGTGGTTTGCACAAAAACCATGTCCCAACACTCTGATTGGTTGTAGGTCTATCCAATTGAGCGAAGAGGAATTTTACTTCCTGGTCAGTTGAAACACGCCCCATAATCACAGCCCAATGGAACGGTCTCAGACTCACATTCTGACTAGAATTGTTAGTCTGACAACGTTAGGCTAGTGGAATCTATTTATCTACCTATTTATCTTGTGTTTCTGTTTTTATTCTTTCTACCGCAATATTTTATATTTTATATCTTATTCTATTGTATTGTATTTTATTGTATTCAAATGTACCGGCTGCTATGACGACTTAATTTCCCTTCGGGCATGAATAAAATAATCTATCTATCTATCTATCTCAGACACGGTGAGACACTGTGTGTCACATCCTAGGATTCAAACGTGTCTCATCAAGAATCTTCTTCTCTTCCACTCGTCTTGTTAGTAAACAACAGATTCAGATCTCGTGGCCTCGAGTTATTTATCTCGTTCACACACGTTATTATATCGTGGTCACGTAATACATTTATACCAAATGCCACCAGGGGCGCTGTAACTTACACATTGACACGATCACAGATGTTTTACCAGCTGTGATCCTGGTTGTGAAATATGAGGCTCTGCTGTCAGTCAACATGTCCATGTCTGTGATTGGTCATAGGCAGTAAACCCCGCCCCTTTTAATGTGCACATGCTCACACAGTGAAACATGTCTTCACCTGTAACAGCAGTAAATCCACCTCTCAGGTGTCCACTCTGCACTTTGACATGCAGAGG